>NC_056735.1:1624412963-1624420463 GCF_019279795.1 Protopterus annectens | reverse complement strand
GTGTGTGTGTGTGTGTGTGTGTGTGTGTGTGTGTGTGTGTGTGTGTGTGTGTGTCTGTGTGTGTGTGTGTGTCTGTGTGTGTGTGTGTGTGTGTCTGTGTGTGTGTGTGTGTCTGTGTGTGTGTGTGTGTCTGTGTGTGTACAATTCCCCAGTTAGGGAATACGGCTAACTGGTGGTTAGTGTTATTGCACAGACTGAACCTTAGGCACAAAGAACAAGAGCCTGAATTCTCTACCCCTACCACCACCACTGAAAAACTGATTTTTATAAGGTTGTTTTGGGGATGGGTAGAGACCCTATTTTAACAAACAGTGCATTGAGATAAAAGACTTGTGACCATCTTTCAGGAAATGCATGGTACAGTAACACTAAACTTTTTATTGTAGCAACTTTCTAAGATTATACAAGCAATTTTAAAATCTGTCCCTGGTTTTGAGCCTTTGTCCCCCCCAATAACTGTTGGCTTTTTCCAGATTTCTTGTGTTACAAAGTTGAGATATATGGTTGAGAGTAAGTGCATTTTACAAGGAGCTGAGAGCTTCAGGGGAAGAGAAGTTTAGTGCTGCTTGTGCCAAGTTTGTTTACAATGTGCACTTGTTTAGCAAATGATAAACACTACTGTGCTAAATTATTTAACACCATTGTTAGTAGCACAACCAGTAATATACTTGCTTTTGATGCAGAAGGCTGTGGGTTCTACTCCCAAAATGTGTAGCTGGATTGCTGATCATGTACTGTGTTGTACTTTAAAGGAGGTGGATGCAGCAGTCCTCAGTTACAGATCTCTCTAATATGGGATTATTCAGATGACTTTTACTTCTGTAGAGATTGTGCACTGACTGATAGTGGTAGATTGTAATGACAGAAGTTTGAGTAGACATTTACTGATGAAATGTTCTGAATTGGACAGTTTTTTCATTCTTGGTTCATACATTTTGTTTCTTTGCTTACTGGAAAAATGTTTGAAACTACAAATTTAAAACACGCTCTAACAAATGGTGCTGTATTACACAGGGAATACAATTTAATACAATCAGGAAGGTGTATTCACGTATGCATGGTCCTAAAAATGTGCAAGGGGCCTATAATTTGAAAAACAGCCAAAAGATAATCTTTATCCGCCACTGGCCAATTGCATTTTCTTTGAATGTGAGTTACAATGCTGTTTCAATGAAAGTGGGTTTCAAGGGCAGAGAAGTTTTAATGTTAATTCTGTTTTCATTGTGAGACTGTATTGCTTTGTTTAGTAAATATCTATTTGTGTTTCTACTATACAATTTGAAATGTTTTAAATTAAATCCAAATACAATAGGTTCATAGATTAGTATAGTACTAGGCTAACTACCCTTTTGGGCCGTTTTAAGCCTAGCCAATTACTCCTCGAGAGGCTCAAACCCTGCACACTGTGTCTGTAAGGTAAGCACCTTAACCATTATACTCTACAGTACAGGGTATTTTTCAAAAGGTAAATATGTAGTGAGTGAGTGGCGCATGCATGCTCTGATGATGAGTCATCTACAGAACGTGACTGATCGGTGGAGCAGAGGAGTTGCCTACATGGGCATACAATACTGTATTCAGTTCTGTTATTTTTGTTACAGGTATATTTTTGTGAGTGAATATGACATTTACAAGAAAAAGGGAGAACAATGTTTTACTGTTTAAACACAAATGCAAATTATCACTAGATTAGAAATGGGTGAAACTGGATCATCTCTTGTGAAGATTTTAAGTTTTGGGAAGGCTACAATCTCTGATATTGAATGTAAAAAAAGATATAATTTTGAAGTTTGTATCAAATTTGGACAGTGAACACGGGTCAAAAAGAAGAAAAAACACAAAAAACACGAAAGACAAAAAATTAGAAGAGGCTATGTATTTATGGTTTGTGAAAAGAAGAAGCAAGGGGGGCCCTATTTCTGGTCCATTATTGTGTGAAAAGGCACTTGAGTTAAACAATAAGCTTGATGGTCTGTCTAATTTTAAGGCTAGCGCTGGCTGGTTAAAGAGGTTCCTCACAAAGAAAATACAGGGTGTTAGCAACATGTCCTATAGAGACAGACTAAAAGTCCTATCCCATTATGCTGTCTCCTACTGACTGTTAAGGGGTGACTTATGCCTAACCTACGAGGCACTCACAAATCCAGCCTTAATGGAGCTGCTACACATCTGCAAGAAAACAGCACAAGGGTCACACGATCTAAACCTAGTCAGTGATGCAAATAAAACATGCTGGAGAGACAGACATGTATCACTGAAATTACCCCTTCTTTGGAACAGGCTTCCTATTCGTGTTAAGCAGAGCCCTTCCCTGGCTGTCTTCAAATGCAGTTTGGATCAATGGAAGGGGAATTGCAAATTCACACCTGGGGTAGCGCCCAGGTCCCTTATGGACAGGGGCAATCTGTAAAATATTCAAAACATATGCACAAACCTATGCCATCTTCTTGCCGCTAGGGGCAACATACTGGGTTATAATGGCTAGGCATGTAACGGCTCTAAAGCCATTAGCCTAGTAATCTCCTGTGAACCTATGAATGTATAAAAGCTCCAATCCCATGGATATCCTTTTCCTGTATTGAATCCTGGCTAAATAATGCAAGCCTGCTCTTAAACCTTAACAAAAGCAAATTAGTGTTATTCACACCCAAACAATTATTTGTCCTGAAACATTCTTTTAATATTATATCAGTCAATAACACTATCAAGAAAAGGTAACCCAATAAAACTACTAGGTGTGTGATATATTTGATCAGCAAATGTAGTTAAGTAAAAAAAAATGGGACCATATCTAATTGATACAGCAAAGAGAATTGTTGCCCAGTTTTATCTCCTTCCACACTGAGAAACAGAAAAACAGACGGTCTCGCCACGAATCCTAATAAATCCACGAGGAAGCTGGTTACAACAAAACGGAGCAATTTATTAAATGAAGACACAAAGATGAGCGCTTTCGCGTAGATGCCTCTACGCTTCTTCAGATAAAAAACAACAAAAAAGCAACTCTTAAATACATGAATTGGCGGTAAAATACTCAATTGAACAATTAAAAGTCAATTAAACAACTGATAATCTAATACAGCAACATTACCATGGTTACCTCAACAACAAAACATACTAATAGTGCACGCTAGCATAAAGCTAATGCAGATCGCTGCACATTATTATGACAAGAAGGCTGTAATCAAGACTATTAGAAATTGTTAGAAACTGCATTACTAACTTTAAAACTTTTCTAAAAAATCATGAGGACATGGTTATAACATGGTATTTGTATAAGGATATGCACCTAAGAAAGTTTACAATAAAATGTGCAAAGATAAAATGTGGTAAAATGAAACCAAAACAAAAGGAACAAAATAACGTGGATATATGTATCAGATATATTTACAGTCTTGCAAACAACACAGCAAACAATGTTATAGACATACTATAAGACAGTAAGTAAACTTTGCTACAAAATTCTCATATAGGACTTATCCCTGTCCAACCTAAAACAACTACAATGGTTAGAACTACCACAACTACCACAATATCTAATCTACTCCTAGCAAGTCAAAGCCCATAATTTTATCTACAACCCCAATAATTGTCCCTGCCTAAGAATATCCTTTGCAGCATTCACCATGCAGAGTCACACTCCTGTCAAAACTTTTTCTGCCCACCACAGAGTCAAACAATGCTGTAGGAGATGCTGTCTATTCCAATTATCTTACCAAATGTCAGTTGACACTTCCCCTAAAACAGACAAAAACGCTTCAAACTCACATTAAAATAACACCTGACTGTCTTCTGGCTGTGCTTGTGTACCTCACCAGGATAATGTGTCGCCTTCAAGCCACTAAAATGTCTATAAGACATCTAGCTTATGGATACCTTCAACACAAACCACCAACCACTTGTATAGATGCACTATCTTGCCTACGTCTGTCTGCAAATTTCTCCCCATTCTTCCAGTTTCCCTAAATTCCCACTTTTCCTTCTCATCTTTCTCTACCACTTCTTCCCACTTTCTATTTCCTCTTATTTCCCCTTACTCTACCTCCTCTTCTTCTAACTGCAGGATCAACTAACACTATTTTAATGCTGGATGAGCTGAATAAAACAATCAAAGATGTTTATATTAATATCATGTTTCCTTCTTTACTATTCTTAATAGTATTTCATTAAAACTGTATGCATTAGACCATTATTGTATGTCATCTCTATTTTTATTGTAATGTTTTCCTTAGATCTCTTTGTATTAGAACATTATTGTATTCATTTTTATTCTGTTATTCTCAGCTGGCAAGTAGTTTTTGTGCCCATTTAGATTATAGCTTAAACTTCTACAAGAACTGTTTCATATAATAGTCCTACTTAAACTCAGTTTAATCAAGTCCAGTCCAATTCTGACATACATATTCCAGAGCAATTCTGTTAGAGTTTGTCCTGTAAAACAATACAGAGTTACTGTATATTGTAAGAGATAATGCAATATTTTATTCTTACTTTCCAACATACTGTTTCATAATTCATTTATATCTGTTTTGAAATCTGTATGAATCTTTCATTTAAGTCATTGGTTGCTAGATGCTCTTTTGCAGTTGTGGAATTAATTATTCCATTTTGCTTGATAAAGTGATGAAATTCTTCTAATAAAAAATGAATTCCATGTGTCAAAAATTGTCTTGCCCCATAAACCACAGTAAGGAAATAGTCTGCTTAAATGACTTATGCTGGTTTGAGACATGATGTCTCAATTTGACAAAACCAGAATGACCTGTACAGAGTTTTCGTAAACAAATGGAAATAAAATAAATAAATATTTATTTATTGCTAGCCTTTTCTTTACTGGGATGGTCCAACTGGGCGCTCAGGCCCATTTTCAGCTGAGGCAAAGGTTGAAAAGCTCTAGTAAAGTTACACAAATTACAAATAATTTACAGTGAAAACATAATTTTAGCTTTTTAACAATAGAAATGGAGTTTTAGAATCATGCAATGGGCAATACAATCAAGACTGGTTAATACAATTAGATTTCTGTGGTAGTGTTATACAGTACTACATGTTGAATGTACATATATGGCAATATACAAATTTAATTTACAAAGGAATGATGAAAAGCAGTATACAGTTATAAACATAGATAGGATTTATTTACATTTATAAGATAAGGTAGGAGTTTTGGGGGTGTTAGGAGTTGTTGATAATCAGAGATCTGTGATAGAGAGAATGAGCACTATTGTTACAGGATGTAAAGTTTTCCTACAGAAAGTTCAAATTACATTTTATGGAACATTTTCAATACCCCATTTATTTCTGAGGTCCAGTTTTGCATAATAAATCATAGACAGTTGCAGATCAGTTCTAGATACACATAGTATCAACTCATCTTTTTTTCTAGAATGTTCTGAACATGTTTCTCAAGGAAAGCATTCATAAAATCTGTTATTGTTTCTGGGGGTTTATCAGAAGTGTGCTGTCAAGGAATTCTTAAGAATCCATCTGCATCGCCATGTTTCTTAGAAACTCTAGGTTCTGATTGTCCTTGTCTGGTAGTATTGCAACCCAGCTTGGGATTCTTGCTCCTGCTGCTGTAGGCAAATCCTTCCCATCACAATGTTAATGCAGATTTGCAGTCAGTAACTGACCTGAATTTTCTATCCCAGATGAACTGATCTAAATTATTTTTGTCTAAAAATCAGCGCAAACTATTCCTTCATAATCTGAGCATGCTTTCTCTCAGTGGAAGGAATAGTTCCTGATGTGTAAGCAATTAAATATTCATGCACCGAAGGCACGGTAAGCTAAATCAGTGTTCCTACATCACAGGCAAAGATATCAGAAGCCAGTCATACTGGGAAAACTTTGTCACAGAGCACTGAAATCTTATCACAAGTCAATATTTTTTATTGTCTAAAATTATTTTGCTCGAATAATTTCAGTTGTCATTGTACATTTCTACAAAATTTAGGTGCCACATTTGGATTGGCCAACATGGCAGCTTCAGTCAGTACAGACCATGTACTTCCCGTGTACATCTTGGGTGTCACAGCAGTATACTGCAAATACTACCGAGGAAACGATGCACAAAGCAGGGTGATTAAAGGTGGGAATGTTTATGAACAGACAATTGTTACAGCTTTAGGCTTTTGAAAGATAAGAAACTGCTTAAGAAAGTACACAATTGTGTTTTGCAAAATAACTATCGTCTAATAATAACAATGTTATTTCACTGCTGCATTTCATCATCTCACTGGATTTGTCAGGAGGAATTTTAATGGAGATGCAATGCTTTAGTTTATTTAGTTTATTTACAGCTAGACTTTTGGAGAAACAGTTCATAATAAATATGAAAATGTTTGGGAGGAGTAACTAACAGTTACTATGTTGGCTATGGATGGATGAAGACAATTTACTGTCAGAAATGAATAAATATAAATGATGTTGGGATAAGAAAAAACATCACTGTGAAATGAGCTGTTTATAGCTTTAGTTAGCATGCCAGGCTGTTCCACACGTTTGCCAGATGGTGGTGTTATAACTCCACAACTACTGCTTATCAGATTTATCTATTTGTATATATTTTAATTTAAGACCAATGATAAACAGAATAAACTAAAGGGAAATCCAATAAAAGCAGTAACAAGAAACAGCTATTTACATATATACATTTTTACTAGGCATCCAAGATAAAAAGAGAATTTAAAAATACTGGTGAACTACGAACTGTTCATAGAGTAGTACATTACAGGAAGGATGTGCTTATTTCAATGTAATTTCAGCTAAGGAAATGTTAGAGAGGTTGCAAATGTGTGTTTTTTATCTTCATATTCAAATACAATGTGCTAATTGAGTGACTCAAAACTCTTATGTAAAGATATTTTTGAATCGCTACTACAGCAAGCTTTATTTACTGATAAAGTACATTTGATTTTATTTAGTATTAGAATATTTAAATACGATTGGATTCCAGTAATTTCTCCATACAGTCTAAATAAATACTTTAGCTACTTTAATTTATGTCTTTTTTGTGGAAATAATACTATCATTGAATATTTGATCGCAGTTCAGCTTCTGGCATTTATAATGGCAGGAAAATAAAACAAGAGTTTGCTATATTTCAAATTTATACAGACATGCACGCCAGCTTTATCAATCTTCTTCTTCTTTCGGCTTTTCCCCGGTTAGGGGTCGCCACAGCGGATCACCTGTCCACTCATGATAACAACCACAAAGTTTTAATAAGTTGTACTTAACTTTTCTTAAAAACAAACTTACTAAATAAATTAATAAATAAAGCAAGGAGAATTATGGAAGCGGTCATATTTACAGCTCTCCTACAGACAGAGATAAACAAGTTTCTGTTTTCCTTTTTCATGAATAAAGTATTCAGCAGAAGGAATATGTTTTCATGATCTGGGTATTAAATGGCCTAAGGTATGTTTATCAGTGAACAACTGCATCAATGCTTATGGAAAAAAACTGCAGTGTTTTACTAAAAAAACATACAACCTC
>NC_056735.1:1624370463-1624407963 GCF_019279795.1 Protopterus annectens | reverse complement strand
AAGCACATAAATGTCACTTAAGAAATGGTAATTGTATACCTTAATTTATGCAAACAATGTCAAGCCAAGAAACTAATGCCTTGAAAAGTTTTGTTTTCTAAACCTGTGACTTTGAGAATGTACTTCTCACTGATACCCTGAGCTTTTGCATATACATAATAGATTAGTGCTGACAGTGAATGTAACTTTATTAACAAATAGCAAGATCACTTAGAAAAATTCACTTTTTCTGACCACTGAAGGCTAGAAGGACAGAAGAAGTATCACACAACAATAGATGTGCCAAGTATACTCCATTTTGGAAAAAGGGTGAGAATTTGGCAATATGAATAGTGAGCTTACTGTAATAAGAACGGTACTTGAGAAATCTTTCATGGAAAGCCACACCATAGTCAATATTTAACATTAGATTTTTTTTAATATTACTACAGCTCAGGACCTGACTCTTTTCTCTAGTAACTAGCCCTGCTTCAAGTGGCTTCACTATACTGCCCACCCACCTCATATCGTTAAATATATTGACCAAAGCATATCACATGACCCCCTTTACTCCCATATTATAAACTCTGTTGGCCAGAACATATCATCTGACTCTTCACTGTCATCTTTTGCCCATCTTTCTTTATCAGCCCCCCCACCCAAAAGGTGAATACCAATATTTTCTGTAGTTTTCTTCCTCCCGTCGCCTTTTGATACTCTTCTGTATAGCTATTTCACACCTTTCATCATGCATGTACATCTTTTTCCTCTGACAAGAATTTTAACTGTCCTAAGCCAATTTCCTTATGAATCATGCCCTACCTACACTCAAACCAAATCTTTGACAAAAATCTACTTACCTCCTTTCCAGAGAATTAACTCCCTAATCTGGCTATCCCACTTCAGCATAGACATAATCCTTCTCAAAAATATATGTCACTAACCTAGATCAACCCAAAACCCGACATTCCAGAGCAACAAAAAGTACCACAGCTACTTCTCCATAATCTCAAAGACTCTACCACCCACAACAATAAACTACTAGAGACTGCAGATGTACAGCCTAAAGCTGGCCCAACAATGTCCCCACTTGAACAAACCCAACACCCAACCAGCAAACCCCCTGCATAAATACTACCCTCCTCAACAGTTCTCTAAAACACACGTTCCAGTTTCCTCCTCCTGCCTAAAAATATATAATCTCATCACCTAAAGTATCTGCAATAAGATATCAGAACTTAATGCATGGATTGAATTCCATCAACCCAGCATCCTAGTTATTACTGTAAATTTTTTAAGACCTGAAATTAAAGATGAAAAAAGCGTTCCTCTCAGTTACACCATCATTACGAAAGACCAAATAGGTTAAACAGGCTGGGGCTTGGCCATCGTCTTTCTAGCCATCTTACAAATCCATACCTACCTCTAAATCCATTCCACAATACAGCAGTGAAAACATAATAATAGTCGGACTCCACCTAAACAACCAGAAATCCATAATCATTGTAGTTGCCTTCATCCCACTTCCTCCAAAAATGCCAAGACTACATACTTAACTACTTATCATCTACTTTCAAACAAGAAACAATCCTGATTGGTGATCTTAACATAGACTGGACTGCTAACAAACTTAACTTTACTCCCGTAATATTAACCTCTTTCATTTCACTTGCTGATCCAAGAACCAACTCAATTTGACAAAGTATCTAAATAAAAAAAAGCATCAATGCAAGACTGCATACTCTCAAAAAAATAAGTCAGCCCCCTCCCAGACTCTGTCATTGATCATCACCCCATCTGCATCAACAGAGAATACCACAAGCCCACCCTAAACCGCTATATTTCAACTGTGTAAGAAACTTAACCAATTTTGATAAATCCCTATTTAATGACACACAAATAATGTACTAGAATCTCCTCAAATATCTGCATCTAGATGAAAGAGTCTGTCATTTCAATAATGCCTTCTTAACCATACTAAACCAACAAGACCCAGTGAGACATAAAAGAGTGAAAATAAGTTCTGCCTCATGGCTAACCCTTCAAACTAAGCAACTCATGAGATAGAGACAATGCCTGGAAACAATGGCACAAGACTAGGACCCAATCTTACCTAGATAGATATCAGTGCTTCAGAAACCACACAACTGTGTTATGATAAAAAAAAAAAAAAATTCTCCACAAGCCAGACCACGCATACAAAAAACTCCAAAAGATTTTGACAAAATTTAAACAACCTCCTAAAACCAGGCAAAAAAAACACCACAAATGCTTTCCCATCTGAAACCAGCTGGGACATTGCAGAAAAAATTCAACAAACACTTTATATCCAGTATTATACTTAACCCAAAAGAATAATAACCTATACCCACCCCACCTAACACCCTCCATAGCTTCACATCCCAACTAACCATCCAGACAAATGATATTAAATATACTTTAAAAAACTGAAACCCACAACACTAGTTCCTGATGACCTGCCATCCAAATACATCATTATAGTTGCTAACACCTTTTGCTACCCTGTGTCTATCCTAATTAATATATCTATTACAGAAAACTACATCCCAGTTTTATGGAAAACCTCCTTCATAATTCCATGACAGAAAGGTGGCACATCCATCACACTGTCAAACTGTCACCCTGTAGCTATCCTTACTCTCCCCTCCTCTCCTCTTCTCTCCAAAGTGCTTGAAAAATGCATACATCAGCAACTCCTAGCCTTTCTTCTTGATAACCAATTACATTCTGTTACCCAACATGGCTTTGGACCCCTCCACAAGCTCAAAGCTGCTCTACTGCATTACCTAGATACCATTAATCAAAGTAAAAACTCAGGCAATTTTGTCTCCACCCTTTTCCTGGACTTGTCAAAAGGCAGGAACATGGTCTCACATCAACTACTCCAATAAAGATTAAATCTTATAGGCCTCACAACTCCCTCAACTAACTGGTTCACCAGCTACATAAACAATCACACCTAGTCTGTAAAATGGAATGACTCCCACTCCGCATTCCTTCCAGTCACTAAAGGAATCCTGCAAGGCTTCATACTTTGACTAATACGTTTGTTATCTTAATTAATGGTATGAACAAGGAATCAAAACTCACCACCAGAATACAATATGCTGATGACTCAACTTTATCTTGCTCAGCACCAGATCTTCCCACCTTAGAAACCGTCACATAGGAAGCTTTCACCTCTATAGAAAACTGGGTAAATAAATCTCAATTGCTGTTAAACCCTAACAAAACCAAACTAATCGTAATCCTTCTTAAAAACATACTTCAGAACAAAAGTGACCTTAATATTATCAACTCAAACAACACAAAATTTGAATACATCACCAACACAAAATTACTAGGAGTTATAACTCACAACAAGTTAAAATGTAATCTGCACACTGCCACTGCAGTCAAAAAGACACACTGCAAACTAGTTTTTTTTACAGAGCAACATACCTGCTAAGTGATCATAGTGAAAAAATAGCTGCCGTCTCCCTTCTCCTTTCTATCTTTTTATATGCCTCAACAATATTCATAAATCTCAGCTCTTCAACCAATTACAAATTAGAAAGCTTCTACATCAAAATCAGCAAATTCACCTGCAGCCTCCCGAACCACTCTCAGCACTGCATGGTGCTCAGTACCCTCATCTGGCTTGAACTTCCTCAACACATTATCCTCTCCCAGGTACTGACAGCACACAAAATACTTCAGCACCCACTTAAAACACCCTCGCTGTCAAATCTTATCTAAATGGCATGTGCCACATAGAATCCTAAGTTCTTCAGAACTTAAGATAACTTGTACTAATAAATGTAATAATTATTATAGTGACTCACTATTCTCTGTTGCCACCCCGAGGCATGAAACAAACTTCCAAACCATATCAGGCTTTTAAATAACCTGCAACAATTCATATCTGCCCTAAAATATCACCAGGCAACAAATGTATGCAACTGTAACACACCCATAGTATAAAGTATACAATTCTAACTCTGTTCCCTATGTATTCTATAAAAGTGTATTAATACAGTATTTTTGATACTACTTACAGTATTTTGAATCTGCGGTGGTGGTGCTGCGGTAGCATTGTTGTCTCACAGTAAGACGTTGTCCTGCTCGATTCTGAGCTAGAGCATCTTCTGTGTGGAGACATGTGTGAGCAACTCAGCACATAAAAATCTACTGCCAATCATTAGCGGACCGGAGTTCCGCTGTAAAAGCCGAAAGACACAACAAGTTACAGTGTCTTGAAAACATGTATTTCCTTAATTTGATATGCTTTGTAAATAATGTTTGTTGACTGTTTCCTTTGAAATACTTTGTAAATAATGTTTGTTGACTGTTTTTCTTTTGAACTGTCAAACTGTATTTCTATCCCTGTTTTGGAGCGTTTCTTCCCTGGTATCCACTGAAATTGGGCATTTTAGTTTCCAGACAGACATTTCCAGTAAACAAAATAAAATAAATAAATAAATAAATAAAGCTATTGTGCCATTGAGCATGTAAATAATGTTATCTGGAATTTGTTAATTACATGGATACAGACAAACACTACACTTCATTGGATGGGAATCCTTTGAATTTGTATTGGTTTTAAAAAAAAATATTTGTTCCTACCACTAAGGAATGCAACAATTGCTATTCTGGTGTTGGGGATGGCATAATGGTTAAGGTGTTTACTTCACAGATACAAAGAACAGCATTTTATTTATACCTTTGGGTTGAAAAGTGTGGCTAGGCGTAAAATGCCCCACATGGGTAGATAGCATAGTGCTGACCTATGAACCTATGAGGGTATGAGTGACACGAAAGCAAAGGCTGGATTATGTACATCTCAAATGCCAATGTACGGTTTCAGTAAATTTACAAAAATAAAGACTTGGAGAAAAAATGAAAAAGAAATTGAAAATTCATTGTCTATGGGGACATTTACAAATCAAGCCTCCCAATTATCCAGATTTCTCCACAATATCCTGAGTTGTATGCTAAATTAAAAGCTTCCCCCAACTTGTCAACCGTCATCACCACTTTCCTAATTCTGCACTGAAAAAGTCTTGTGTTTCCATTTCTGAGATGGTGATGCAAGTGCCTGTAGTCAGTGCCCCTCCTCCAACAATCCTTGATTGGTTTATTTTCTATAAAGATGTTCCTGCTCTCTGTTAAACAGCCTGGTTTATTCCATTACAGAGGTGTTCCATGGTTGTCTTATAACCTTCTAATTTTCTTCCTTCCACATGCTTGCACTATATAGCTGGTGTTATATTAGGCACTTTCAAATTCATAATACAAATGCTTCTGATCTTCTGCCCCATAACTGGACTATACATTCACAAATGCACTTTAAGTTATTAATATGTGAGAGAAATAAGAAATTAGATGACAGTGTTGAGGATGTGAATATGTACTAGCTATGTTACTAACTTTATTTGGTAATGCCCAGTATGGAAAATACATTAGAACCACCAAGGCAAAGTACTGATTAAAGAATATGGTGAATTCTGTTACCAGTGGGCTGCAATCAAACAAAAATGTAATGCTCCCATTTGTTTTGTGACCATTCTGTCAAAATTTAGCTTAATTTCAGCAACTTAGAAGATCTTCCTACTGTTGCTCGGTCTAGATCAGGCACACACTTCAGCCACATATACGCAGTAAGTTAAGTGTTTGTTGACTCATGAAAATATAATACATTTTAAATTTTTCTTGTGTTTGTAGTTTTTGTAAGGGAGTTTTAAGTGCGCATTAAGTAATGGCCAATACTTGCAGACATATTTCTATTTAGGTAAATGGCTCTTAGAAAAATAAATATGTTTAAGCACACTGAGTAAAAATATACCCTGATTGTCAGATATTTTACAGAAAACTTTAATGTAGGATCTGATAACACGTGGAAGTTGCTTTGGTTACCCAGTCTGTGTAACACTTTGCCTAATGGATTACCTTTGGACCCTACTAAACCAACATCTTTTTCCAAAAAAATGTCATAAGATCTGCCTTATATGTGATCTGTGCATTCCTGAATTTTGTTACTGCTATTTTTAGCATACTACCTCTTTAATAAAGCTTTTCTTCAATCATACACTACCCTATAAGTGAAATAATAGTTGTTCCAATTTTTAAAAGTCCCCCTTGGGTTGTCTTTCTGCATTTTCATATTGCATCTGTTTGCCATGGTACATCTCTTTATTTAAAAAAGGCATCATCTTATACTAAAGGACATCCTTGATGTTCTTAAATGTATCATATCTTGCTCAGACTTATTTGTTAAGGCAATGCCCTACAAAGCTCTTCCAGTTTTTGTCTGTAAGGCCTCTGGTGCAGTTCATGCACTGTTTTTGCTGCATTCCTTTGATGTCATCCCACTGTTGTACCATGTCATCCACTGTTGCATTATGTCATCCTACTGTTGCATCATGTCATCCCACTGTTGTACCATGTCATCCACTGTTGCATTATGTCATCCTACTGTTGCACCATGTCATCCCACTATTGCACAGTGTCATCGCACTGTTAAACCATGTCATCCACTGCTGCTGTAAAATATTAGTCACTGTAAAATATTATTAGCAGAGAGCTAGGCTGACAGACAAACACTGTACTACTGTATCCGTTAATATTTATTTATATTAGTACAAATTCTTGCCAAACAGTTAATACTGTCAGCGTTATTTCAGTTCTATTATAACAGAGCTAGACAGACTGATGCACACTCATTCCAAAAACGTCACTAAAGAGTGAAAATTACTGTCCAGTTTATAAACTATTTTAAATGTCAAACAATGTTATTTTTAATGTCCTTGTGACTTGTTCTTCAGGTTTCTGTTTGAGTCATGAAAACGTCCATGGTTATTTCTAGCCGGGACAGTTTCTTATGTCCTTCTTTGGTGCTGTATCTGAAGACTTCACAAAAAGCCTCTCCACGTCATCTTTGGGGTTCCTGTCAACATTTTGAAAGTTGAAAACTCCGAATTTAATTTCATCGAACTGAAATGTTCAAAATGTCCGAAGAGCGAACTGATGGAACATCGAGTTCTTTCCCAGGGAAAGAAATCAGTGGGCTGTAATTGGAGTTTGATATTTCCTACACTGTGGTGTGGTCTCAGAGTTGGTATATTTAAGTAGGGTGTGTGTGGGGGGCACAGCCTCCCACATTGGGGGGTGTGGGGGTGAAGCCCCCTACTTCTGTTAGTGTTTAAAGTATTAAATTTTTTTTTTTTTTGCAAGGAACACTGATTTCTTGCCCTGGGAAAGAAATCAATGTTCCGTAAGTTCGCTCTTTTGAGATTTTGAACAGTTCCATTCAATGAAATTACATTCGGCATTTTCAGCATTTGATATGTTGATATAGACTCCATCTTTGCATCACTTGAAGTGTCTGTATTTTATTTCATTTATTTCTGCATTTGAAAGCTCAAAGAAAGTCAACTTCCTTTTTTCTATAACAGGATGCCTTTACAGTAAGCCCATAGCTATATGTTATTAATATCTAAGCTGAACATTTACAAGAAATTAACTGTTCTTGCAAAGCAAGCCATGTTTTCTTTTACTGCACACACAGTATAATTTTGGGGAAAGCATTGTAATTTATACAATCTCTATCAAGTCCACCTTTTTAATTAAAACCAAGAAAATTGTAAGACAATTTACAACACAATACGATCTTCAGTACTTTGAATCCCTTGGTCTGTTGCAACATATGAATCCCTTGCATTCAATGCTATCTCTTCATACAATGTTACATTACCAATGGCTGTTACTTGATTAATACTTTTATTAACACAAATCTTATAATGACGATAAGAGCAATTAATGCGGAAATTATAGTACCCCACCATAGACACATAGCCGTTATTACTTATTTATTTTTAACTGCTTTCATGCTTGCTTAAGCAAGTTGTCAGCCTTGCAGTTACACAGAAGCATTTATTTCAAAATCTTGTCAAGTTAACCCTTGCTTTACAAGGCAAAACCTTGTATTAGAAATAAGCATAAAGAACATTTAAAAAAGCAATTTGCAGGAAAATGTGATCCTCTGTACTTAATAGCCTTTCTTCATAGTTAACAACAATTACTTGTTTGACAGTTTTATAACACAACTCCTCTGTTATATCTGAGATAGCTCCATAAGTTGCATTTGCTCAGCTTTGTAGCTTTCCATATTGCCTTAGTGGCACCATACCAGTGAAAAAATTTCAGCTCCTGAAATAACACCATTTCCTATGTCCAGCTGTTTTCAAATTTTTCCCTTTTTTATCATGAACCTCTCTCTTTTTCTGGTGATTTTTTTTACCATGTCCTCTGGTAATGTGTGAGTAATTCTCATTATTGGAACTGCAAACTCTATGTAACAGAATTTTTCCTCTTTTATCTCTTCCTTAAAAGAAGTATTATGTGTTAACTTCCATGCTGTTTTTATTTTATACTCAAGCTTTTTTTACATGAGCATAGTTTTTTTTTGAAAACAGAGTATCCCTTTTTCTATTTTCATCAACTGTAAATGTTTTTTATGGCTGATTGTTTTACAACTCTATTTTTATAAGATTCTTTAAACATAAAACCTGTATGCGTAACCTCTACAGGGGCTACATGTAATGACATTTTCCCTCTGTAAGGAATGTGGCTAAAAACCCAACAATTTGACTTGTTATGTACCTTTGCAAACATATTTTGCATGTCCAAAAATATATTGAAATCAGGTATCCAATCATGATGTCCCTGTTCTCGTGATCTATTATATCTGAGTGTCTCTCCCCATTTTTTTTTGCAACTGTTTTATTTGCATTTGCTTTAGATTGCCTTGTCCTGTCCATAGAATGCTATTATAGAAACAAATTTAAACTTTTTTAAGACTATTAACAGATTGTTACTGTACTAATACTGTTTGATATTAACTTATACTGATTTTTCTGAACCAACACTGTGCGCTGCTTTTGCTTGGATTTTTATTAGCTGAAAAATGCTATTTGTCTAAGCTTTTATTGAGTTTTTTAATGACTCTGTACTTTACTACCTGTATGTATTCTTGTGTATTATTCCCAGGATGGCAGTTACCAGTCTGACTAATGATGTTCTTGCTGTACTAGTTTGTTTATAAGACTGTTTGCTGTTATATTTTATGTAAGACATTGTTTTGAAAATATGACATTACAATCACTGTTTTTTACCAGTATTGATCCTGTTTTCTGTATGCATAAGCTGCCTTTGGAGACATACTGTACTTTTAATGTAGGGGGGGGGTTGACCCTCTCTTGTTACCATAGAACCTTTTGTCATTTAGAATTTGTCATAGGTACTGCCTTAAATGTTACTCCATTTCCAGACGTAGATGTGGACTTACATACCCAACATTTTATTGCATTGTTTAGTTTTGCATATACAATTTGCATTACTATAAATGTATTTACTGTATTGTATTAACTTTAACTTTACACTGTATCTGTATTAGCTTTAACTTTACACTGTATTTGTATTAACTTTACTCTGTGTCTGTAGGTTTTTTCTGTGTTTATTCTGAATCTGTCCTGGCTTATTAAACCAGTAAAGTAATATTTATTTTTTTGTCTTTTCCAGTCCCCTTTGTTTAATTAATCAACATTGAGTTTTTCATACTAACATTGTTTTTCATTGCTTTAAAAGATCCCTGTACTTTGCTGCCAACTGATAACCTGTGTTCTGTTAATTTATTCCTTTAGTGCCTATTGCCTGCCATGATCTGGGTTATAGGGAGGATTATCCCCATATTGTACTGGTCATAATTTACCCTTTTTATTATACTGTTAGTGTTTGTAATTACCCTTTTCAGTAAGGCAAGGGGTTTGTCCTTCCTTCTGTTTATTGCTTACCTCCTTTTTCTGTGTACCCTGATGTTTGCAGGTTATTTGCATATATGCTCTTTTCTGTTTATGATTTACCTGTTCCCATTGTTCTATACACCTCTTCATATCCTCTCCCGCCTCTTTGGGGATTGGATATTGCTTCTGAAAAGGAGGAATGTAATCCGAAGGATTATCTACACTCACTGGTACTGCTAACCTACCACAGTCTGTCTTTGATGTAGCCCATAAGGGCTGAAATTGTGAGTTGATTTGCTCCCATTTATCCTGCAGTTGTGAATGTCTCTTGGTAATGTCTTTTTTTTTTTTATAGTTACTTACGTCAATTACAAAGCAAGGAAATTGCTGAGCTGTATCCCAACTGTCTTCCACTGTAGCAGACTATAAGAAATTGCTATTGAAATCAATTACTATTCCCAGTTTTGTTTTTTCAAGATTTTTTGAACTTATTTACAGGTAACTGTTTGTTAGTGACTGAGACGGCTGCCCCTTTATCAAGTAGGACATCTTTTCAAAGTGTCCGCTCTACCCATACATCCACTAACGGGCGTCCTTCCTTTTCACATTTAAAATTTGTGCGAAAGGTTACTTGGTTGGGGGGGGGGCACACCCCTAATCAGAATCATATTCATTCTGATCTGTTTTCCTGGATGTGTCCCTGATTACACAGACTGCATGTTCTGTTCCCTGTTGATTGTTAGTGTCTTCCCTGTCTAATGTGTACTTTGTACTTTTAATTTGACGTTTTAACTCCTCACTTGCACCATGTGTGAGATTATATGGTGGGTTTTCTGTGTATTCCATAGGGTATACTTTATTTTTTCTGTATCCCTCTGTGTTTGTCCCTGTGACTGATTCTCCCTTAATGTATTTTCTTTATCTTGATTTCTTTCTTTATTTTAGAAACCCTTTTGTATTTGACTTTCCTTCCATCTTTTGTAATATGGACAATCCTATTTAATGTGGCCAATTTTGTTACTAGTAAAACATATCACCTGTTTTTCTGAACTTAGTTGTGCATCTGTCTGTAACCCTGGTGGAGCAGAAGCTGCTCATGTTCCCCTGTGTTTGTTTTTTATCAGACCATGTATTACGTACCCTTCCTTTCCCCACGTAGTCTACAAGCTGTTTTTGTACATTTCCTATGTGCATCTGCAATACTGCGTACTTCTTTTAAACTGTCTAGCACTCTGGCTTTGTTTTGCTCCAGGTGGAGTTTGAGATGTGTAATGCCTGAGTCTGTATATATCAGTCTGGCAGAAACTGATTTTAAAACTGCATCTGCATTTTGCAGAATATCATTAACTGTTTGACGGAATTGCTTTAACATACCATCTTGCCTGACCAAAACATTATTTTGTTTTTTTCTGTCATGCTACTTAGACTGTCTGTCTGATCATTTTTAGATAGTTTTTAATTTTTTAAATGGTGGAAACTGGAATTACCTTGTCTGTGTGTTTAAAACAGTTACATGAGTCTAGACACTCACCTGTTTCAGCTGCTTGCTTTGCTTTGACATCTGCCAAAGCATTTACTGTAGCCTCTTCTGTATTACATTTTTTATGTGCTTTGATTTTGACAATGCTAAACTTTCCCTGTAAATCATTTTGGGAATCAATGGCCATAACTCCCATAGTACTGGAGCATGTTTTAGAAGTTTGTCAACACTGTCAATAAATCCCCTTCTGACCCAAACTGGCATGTGTAAATGCAAAAAAAAAACATTTAAATAAAGCATTATTTCAAATGGACCACACAGTGTATGTCAACCATTGTTTAAATGCCAACATATTGAAACAAAATTCCTTTTTGTCTTGCCACTGAGGCAGAGTCTGCTGAACCCTGCCCAATGTGAATTGGTGTATTTTGCACCCCTTGTAAACCCTGCTGGGCTTTTTGTAACTGTCTTGTCAGATTAACCTCTGTAGTTTGTGCCCTTAGTAAATGTTGTTGGGCTCTATCTGATTGTTATGTTAAACCAGAAATGTCATTATGTCAAGTTTGAATGCTATGCTGAGTTTGTTCCTCTAAATGGCATTATTGTCCCTTACTACTTGTCTCTAGGGAAATTTTTAAAAGCTGTGAAAACCTTTTTTTTTTTTTTTAAAGTTAATATTAATAGCACACTCTACTATGTTAGAACTTTTTCATGTCTGTGGTTCGCCATTGTAAAATATTATTAGTCACTATAAAATATTATTAGCAGAGAGCTAGGCTGACAGACAGACACCGTACTACTGTATCCGTTAATATTTATTTGTATTAGTACAAATTATTGCCAAGCAGTTAACACTGTCAGAGTTATTTCAGTTCTATTATAACACAGCTAGACAGACTGATGCACACTCAGTCCAAAAACGTCAGTGAAGAGTGAAATTATTGTCCAGTTTATATACTCTTTTAAACGTCAAACAATGTTATTTTTAATGACCTTGTGACTTGTTCTTCTGGTTTCTGTTTAAGTCATGAAAAAGTCCATGGTTATTTCTAGCCTGGACAATTTCTTATGTCCTTCTTTGGTTCTGTATCTGAAGACTTCACAAAAAATGTCCACATCATCTTTACGTCACTTGAAGTGTCCGTATTTTATTTCATTTATTTCTGCATTTTTAAGCTCGAGAAAGTCAACTTCCTTTTTTCTATAACAGGATGCCTTTACAGTAAGCCCACAGCTATATGTTATTAATGTCTAAGCTGAACATTTACGAGAAATTAATTATTCTTGCAAAGCAAGCCATATTTTCTTTTACTGCACACACAGTATAATTTTGGGGAAAGCATTTTAATTTACACAGTCTCTATCAGTTGCATCAAGTCATCCCAGTATTGCACCATGTCTTCCCTCTGTTGCACCATGTCATTCCACTCTAGCACTGTGTGTTTCACTACATTATCACAGTATTGCTTCATGTCATTCCACTGTTGCACTATGTGATCCCACTGTTACACCATGCCATCCCAGTATTGTACCTTGTCATCCCACTGTTGCACCATGTCATCCCAGTATTGCATTGTGATTGCACTGTTCCATCATGTCATCCCACTGCTGCACCATGTCATCTCACTGTTGCACCATGACTTTCCACTGTTGCACTATGTCATCCCAGTATTGAACCATGTTATCCCATTATTGCATCATGTCATTCCACTGTTGCACCATGTCATCCCACTGTTACATGTCATCCCAATATTATACCTTATCATCCCACTGTTGCACCATGTCATCGTCATCCCTCTGTTACACTGTCATCTCAGTATTCAACCATGTTATCTTACTGTTGCACCATATCATCCCAGTACTGCACACATAATCCCACTGTTGCACCATGTCTTGCCACTGTTGCACTATGTTATCCCAGTATTTCACCATGTCATCCCATTGTTGCACCATGACATCCCAGTATTGCACCATGTCATCCCATTATTGCACCATGTTATCTCACTTTTGCACCATGTCATCTCAATATTGCACCATGTCCTCCCACTGTTGCACCATGTCATCCCACTGCAGCACTCTGTCATTCCACTGTTGCACCATGTCATTTCACTGTTGAACCATGTCATCCCAGTATTGCAACATATCTTCCCACTGTTGCACCAGGTTATCCCAGTTTTACACCATGTTATCCCACTGTTGCACCATGGCATCCCTCTGTTGCACCCATAACACCAGTTAGAGTACATTGCACCCTTTGACATGTACCTTGCCAGGCATATTCAACAAATGGAGCATTCACAAAGGTTCCTTACAAAAAGAAAACATGGTTTAGAAAACTAGTCCTTTGTGGACCATCTCAAAACCCTATCCTTATACTGAGTCGTGTACAGGCTGCTGAAAGGAGACATGCCTGTCCTACAAAGCATCCTCTGATCCAGCCTTAATGGGCCTGTTGTACATCCACAAAATGAATAGCATCAGGAACACCTAATCCGGGGACTTAATCCTTGTCTGCAGCACAAATAGTACTTGCCAGAGGGGCAGGTATATGTCTCAATGGCTTCAGCTTCTCTGGAACAGGCTTTCCATTCATGTGAATTAAAGTTCTTCTCTGCATTAATTCAAGTGAAACTTGGATAAATGGATAGGGAATCATAAATTTATATACCCCCAAAAACCTAAGGGATGAATACCTTTCTTAATATCTCAGGGAAGCATGGTTAGGCTTAAAAAAGCCCTTTAGGTTCATTAGCCTAGTATTTCCTATGATACTATGATTTACATGACACTGAACAAGTGAGTAAAGCACTCTGCATGAAACTTTGGTTGTTTAAGAACCCCTGAACAATTGTTAAATACCAGTTGCTGACTGTTTCTATCTGTTAAGTTGCGACTAGCTACAGATGTGCGTCCTGACAATATGTTTGCCATAGCACTTTTAATAGAAATCATTGTTTATTGATAAAGCACTCTGCATGAAACTTTGGTTGTTTAAGAACCCTGAACAATTGTTAAATACCAGTTGCTGACTGTTTCTATCTGTTAAGTTGCAACTAGCTACAGATGTGTGTCCTGACAATATGGTTGCCATAGCACTTTTAATAGAAATCATTGTTTATTGGGAGCAGTTTTTGATACAGTGCATTTTTTGCCTCTGCAATTTGATCAGATGAAAACATTTTGTTGAGGCAGTAACATTTATGCTATTGTAAATCTAGTTAATTGTTCCAAGATATACCACTTGATGGATTTACTGTGAATAATTGTGTCTTGTTTTTTCAACATGCACTTAAGCATTTCTGAAATGGTTTTTGGGAGGTCCCATCTCAAAACAGTGATACCCTCAGGGTCATAAAACACATACATTTTTGTAATGGGTAAGCCCCCCTTGAACCTCATGACTTGTAGGCAAGCCATACATCAGAAATATATACATACTAACTTCATTGTTGCACAAACACAGAGAAAAGGGAGACAGTAAGAAACAATCAACAGTCATCACCGTCCGCTTCTTTGTATCTAACATCAATTAAAACAACCCAGTCACCTTCCAGTTATCATGTTCCTGCTTGAAGTTCAACAAACATTAGGTTTTCCACAGATGATTTACCCTGTTCCCCATATACTTATATTTCTGTATTAGATGTTAACAGTAATAAAAGAAAATGTAATTATGTCCTGCTTATCACTGTACCTCTGACTACCTCATCCATGAATATGCATAACATATGATAATTAGGTGTCCTGGATTTTGGTCAAATGTCAGCGACTTTGACAAGATGTTCCTAATTTTGAGGAGTTCTGTCCCTGGTTCTCTTGCTGAAAGCTGAGCTGTATGCAGCAAGTTTAAGTAATGTCCTAAAAGTACAAGAAATCCAGAGTAATGAATTGAAAGTCCAACAATCAGGAGAAAATGTGGAACCAAAATCCATTTCAGAAACTAAGTGGTATACATGGAGGGGAGACAGGTATAAAGTTTGAGGTGAAGTTATCAACAAATATGTTAGCTATATTTTCTCCTCAGTATAGGTACCATTTATTACAATCAGCTCACTACATTGCTGCACTGTGCTTCTGAGATTTTGGTCATAATTAAAAAAGCATGTGATTGTCTTTGGCTTTGGTGGCTATTTTAGCCTCAGATTTGGCTATGGGGCATTTTATGAAACTCCTGAGGTGTTTGATTAATACAACAATGAGGGCTCTACTATTTTGGGAGTTACTCTTCTTCTTCTTGCTAAACCTCTCTTCCTTGCATTGTAAAGCTTGTTGATATTATAATTCCACCAAGGTGACTTGTTTTTGTATTGCCCTGAACTTGTTCCTAAAGGGATCAGCTACATCTATGCAGCTGTTTACATGCAGATATAGTGTGGTGGTGTACATTTCCATATATTCAGTGGATCTATGATTGGTGGGATTTGAAGCTTGCCAATGTGTCACTTAAAAGTAGGTAGTTTATAATAGAGAAATTTCTACAGGTACCTTGGGTGAAAGGGGTCTCTGGTTTCCATTTTATTTAGAAGGATATTACTTTATGATCAGACCTAACAAGTGACACAGATGTGTAAGGGATAGTGCAAGATGCCCCCATATTAGTAATGACAAGATCCAAGATGTTGTTTTCCCCTGGTGGGTATTCTGATTAATTCTTCCAGGGTATTTGTAGTGACAAAGACCAACAATCTCTGTGCTTACGCAATAGTGGTGGTGTAGGTTTGCCAGTTTACAGCTAGATAGCTTAGATCACCTAAGAATATGGTACTGGATTTAATACTGAGTGATTCTATTTCCTGTAGATAGGTGTTGTGACTTTCTTCTGTCATAGAGGGGGTTCTATAGCTAGCTAGTATATGGTACTGGACCTTTCTGATGGTTATTTGGCCATGAAGAAGCACTAGTGCATCATACTGCTTTCCCAGCATTGATTTGAGTCTTTTCTGGGTGAAAATTGAGACACCTCCTCCTTTTTCTTCCCCTTTCTGTGCACTAAATGGTCCAAATGTGTGTAAGGTGTTATAGCACCACACAGCTGGAGTCGTCTTTGCTGTTTTAAACTGTGTGTTAGTCACTACAAAGATGTCTATTTCCTTTAGGTTGGGGAGCACTTGTAGGCAGTGGAGTTTCTTGTTTAGGTTCCTAGCATTGATCAGTAATACTTTCATATTTCCCTTCACTTTCTTTGTTGTGTTGGCAGGTTTATCAGGTTGGCATTGCCTAAAAAAGGCACAATGGGGGTGGACAATGTCTTTACCAATAGTAAAACCCATAAAGGTGACAGATGCAGGCCATCCCTGATGAAGCAGCATGGTCTGTCAATCATATCCTCCCAGGATGACAAATATTGGACCATATTTGAATGACAAAAAAAAAACATAGCCAATTATTGAAGTCATTTATTTTTTTGATCATATCATGGCATCATCTTTGGAGCAGGTAGAATGTTGCTTAATTCTGGGCTCATACCTACCTGAGAGTCATAGTTTGAGAGCTCCATCATGTGTCTCTTCGTATAGCCCAGGGAGGTATAACTTAAATCATCAACACCCACATGTATTATGACAGATTCATACTAGTACTTGTCCAAGGACTTGAGTGATGGTTCCTGGCACCAGACAAGCAACTAACCATCACTCTTTCCTTACTCAGCCTGGTAAGAGGCAGATCTGTGGGTCTTACAATGGCGTCACCTATACCAAGAATGTTTGTTTTGGTAGAGGCCTGCCTTAAGGGCTCAGCATCTGTGACTTTGGGATTGTTTGTAATATGTGAGGTGGTAGGCTTAAATTGTCAGGTTTACTTTGTACTTGTGTTACCTTTAGGAGGTCTTTGCGATTTAGGCAAACATTCCAAAGATATGCTGTAGGTGGATTGGACACTCCGAATTGGCACTAGGCACGAGTGCATGCATGTTTGTGCCTTCTGTGGAAGGTTGGGCACTGGGCTGGCAACTCAACACCGTAAAAACTCCACTGCCAATCATGAGCATACAGGTGAACCTCTGTGGTGACCCCTAACCGGGAAAAGCTGAAAGAAGAAGAATCTATAGAACCTCATAGTATGTTGGATTATGTGTATTGTGATGGCCTTGGTGAGGTGTGGTGTGTGGTGTACTGCTGATGATTTTAGAGAATTATATATGCACATCTCTCACATTGTATTATGCTGTTTGAGTGGTAGATGATCATCAGAGTGCATGTGACAAGTTTTGCACGGTCTCAAAACACACATCTTAATCATGGTGGATACAGACGTTGTATGGAAATGTTAGCCCATGGTTTAGACAGGAATACTGCAGGGACAGGGGTGGCTATAACTGCTGGGAGTTTGGTTTGTTTAGGATACTGTTTGGGTGGACTTACTACTAAGACATGGGGAAATACCTAGTTATTTGCTTAGGGGTGTATTGCAGCTCAGTGTGTGTTTATTTGCACTTGGCACAGGTTATTTCAGCCTCTGACCAGTATTCCTTAGGATGTATAGATTTTGTGGTACACTAAGCACAGCTCAGAGCAGCTTTTTCCCTTCCTTTTTTGAAGAAAAGCTTGTTTCTTACAGTTCAGGGCTTTTTACTCTTCTCAGGGTGAATATAAGGCCCTAGGAGGATGAATCTCTCTGTTATAGATTGGTTATAGTGGACTAGCTACAGAAGGATCCAATTAAATACAACAAATAGTAGAGCTCTTTGACCCCAGAACCTGTAGCTCAGTCACAGTTCTCTTAGCTGTATGACTCTGAGCTGCAGCTCAATGCCCCATGTAGGTTAGAATTTCAGAAACGTTGGCTTTCAGAGTGGGTGCGGGGAAAACTGTAATTACTGTACAAACAGTAGGGAGCAACCAGGAGAGCAGTGCTTAAATGTATCAGTGGTGACTGAGCAAACCCAAGAATGGGAGAAAAACAGCAACAATGTAACAAACAGAAATGCACCGGAATGTAACTTTAAGCAGGCAAATAATAAGCAGAATTTAACACTCTAGTACCAAACCTGGAATGTAAACAGCTGTAGAAGCTCATAAATATAAATCCTAAAGCAAAAATTATGAAAGTGCCACTATTTCAATCCAATTGCAGTCTAAAGCACCAGATTTCAGAGAGATTTACCAGTAACACTGCTTATATAAAATGCAGTAATAAATGACTAAATGAGGCTCAGATCCTGCAATAGTTCAGAATTCTTTCACAGTTGTGAATGAAACTACAAGACGAAGGTCCCAGACTGAGTTCAAAATACAAATAGTTAACTTTACAAGTAATTCTGCTTATGGAGATAGAAGTGCAGTATAATATACAATGTATGCTTGGATCTTGCAGTAATTTACAATTTCCCCACAACTGTAACGGAACCTACAAGACTAAAGTACCAGAACAAGTTAAAAACATACAGACAGACAATGTTTTGACTTAAAACATGTAAAAATGCAGAAAAGTGCAAAAAACAGTATCCCCATGTAGACCATTATAAGTGCAACAGGAATATCAAAGCAGAATTCAAATAAAAGTTATTTCATTCCTTTTTGATGAAAAGCTTATTTCTTACAGACCAGTGTTTTGTACACTTCTTAGAGTCTGGAATAAAGTTAGATGCATCCATCCATCCTCAACCCCTTTTCCCATTTTGCACATGGGGTTCAGGTGTCACTTCACCAGTGACAATCATCTTGAGCCATGGTTTACACTGATATTGCCCAATCACTGCCCCAGGCCTTAGTATTAAAAGACTTTACAGACCTTTCATAGGTTCACAGGTTGTCACTAGGTATGCAGTCTAGGAAACCATTAATGAGGCCTAGCACAAATTCCCAGTTGTTACAATGAACTATCTAGTTAAATGACAAATGAAAGCAGAGGGAATCAAACCCTGCACCACAGAAAGTAGCTCATGGATAGATCACACCCTTAGTCTTCTGCCCTAACTGCCATTCCCTCTGTGCTAACTGTTGCAGATAACATTACTAAAAATAAATAGCTTAATTATGGGGTATAATACTGATGCAATTAAAACAAAGATTCAGATAACTGTTTTTTGGATATTTTGACCATTATTGTATTTGTTTTTCATCTAAGTGAGATGTAATAATTACAATAAATCCCACTGGTAGTAAGGGAGATGAATAAATCATTATCCTCATTTATCATACAGTCCCAAATCTGATCAGAAAATCTATTGTAGGATTATTGGTGTAATTGTTTTGTAAACCAAGATATGGGACTCAATTTTATCGACATTGGCATCTGTGCACTACATGCTTAAATAAGGGAAGTTTATTAGCAATGCACCATAAACCTTAACATTGGATATATCCATCTATATCACCATTTATTCTAAAACTGTAGTGTACTTGGACTGTTCTGCAAACAAGCAAGGCATGTCCATGTGTCAGTTCATACATGTGACAAGGTGTGCCACTTCGGTGACATTCAGACCACAGTAAAGTCATGGTTTACTGTCTCTCAGTATATTTCTTGCTTGGTCAAAATATATTTTTATTTATTTGTTAATGAAGCAAACCCACTGAGAACAAGTGACAAAATAATGGGGGATCAAAGGTCCCAATCTAGGGACATATTTTAAATATTACACTTAAAAAAACTTAGAAAGTTGCTAGAATAGCAGGTTTTATATCAGCATACATTTTTCTAAAGGATATGAAGTCTAAAACTCAAATATGTTTCATATTTTTTTACTTCTAACCTCAAGAAAATCACAAATATTTTGAGGAACAGACTAAAAATATTTTGCAAAAATCTGGACATTATTTGAAAATCTGGACCATTGAGAGGCATGGCTGTGACGTTTACACAGTACTTCAAATTACACTTCAGTAACATTCAGCAAGTCTTTGGTTAGACAGGGCAATATTCAGGGTGCATCTTTGGTTTCTCTGTGACTTCAATTTTCCAATGTGCCATTGCCTAAATTACACTGATGGCTTTGTAAAATATCTAGCTATAGTAATGCAGGATCAGATAGCCTTCCCTTAAGTTTTAAGAGAATGAAACACCTTTATTGTTCATCCTCAAAAACAAGTTATGATTTGCTTTTTATTCTCAAGTGTGGTCCCTGAACTGTGTAAAATGTTAAAATACAACTTTGTCCCCTTGGCCAAATTAGCATGCAATGTGCCGGTTCCCCTCCTTTCATCTTTGGTGAAGGTTCTGCAGAAAGCAGTAACTTTCTAAGGAATGGCTCATATTGAATCATACAGCATACTCTCAAGTCAGAATCATGTTTCTAGGAAAGGACACAGCATCACCAGTGCCATCTTAGTCCTCACTTTTACTTTGTCCCTTATCACTGAAGCTGGGCATCTAAGATGGGTAGTCTTTGACCTAGCAAAGACCTTTTGCATTAAATCACAAACTCCTGGCCAATGAACTGTCATTCTATGTTAGTGTCTGTAGTGTAATGGTTTAAGGATTATATCCCTAACTGGTGCTTCCTTGTACTTGTGTAGCAGCAAGTTCAAGTCCACTTCAAGGTCATGCACAAAGGAGTTGATGTATTTCTTTTACCATTTTTTTTCAGTAGTTAAGCTCTCATCATGTTAAGTGTGCTTTGTAATTAAAACATATACTTTTTACTTTAGTTAATCCAGTGGAACTATATTTATTAGGTTTAACAAATACCATAAGGCCATACTGAATGAGAGTGGAAATGTAAAAGCAATAAAAAGGGAGAAGGTAATAAACATGAATAGAGAAAAGAAGTAGAAAGGATTTAACGTGCATAAAGTGGGCAACGCAGCCAGTGAAATAAATTTGGAGGAAATATGATGTGATACAAAAATCTGCAGACAATGTGATACTGTAATAAAAACAACATAGCTGAAAATGGCTGTAAAATGATATAACAACATCCTTTTTAACCCATACTCCTAAATACCTAATTTTATCATGTCCCATTAAATAAGGTTATTGATGAAGCCATTAATGCATGAGTACATAGTTTACAGCTATTTACAGCTATAATCTTTGTTTTACCTTCATTAATTTCACATCCTGAAAAAAAAAAAAACAGAACTGTCTTAGAATGCTCTACAACACTGAGATGTCCTTTTTAAAATTTATCAGGTACAAAATAGTATTATCTGCATATAAAGCCAACTTTAATTCAGTACCATACCAATTATATCCTTGAATTTCTGAGTCCCTAATTTCCTTTGCCAGCAGATACAAGAAGATGAGGACTAGATATAATGAAAATAAAGGGGAAAGAGCACCCCCCCCCATCACCTGGTTCCTCTGTTTAGACACAACTTATCAGAGAGGAACCTTTCCACTTTGATTTTTGCCTCCATTCCCTCATATATTCTCCTAATTAACCTTGTTATTGTTTCAGGAAATGCTGATGCTTCTGTGCCCAAACTCATAAAATTCCATCTTACTCACCTACCACAGGTTTTTATTTCAAGATGCTGGTGCCTCCCCAACTTTTAAAATACTGTTAAACAAAACCTCCTAGATTTTTATCACTTTCTTCACTTCTAACTTCCAAACATGCACTAGAATACCATATATTCCTAGAGACTTTCCTGCAGATTAGTTATACAGCACTGTTTTTATCTCATCTTCTCTTGTCTTAACTGTTACTTGTTGAGCTTCATCTACCTCTTCCCTTAGCATATTTAAGTTTTTCATAAATATTTCCAATTGTACTTTTTCTTGATTTACCCACTTCTCTGCTTTATACAACTTTTTATAAAATTTCCAAAATGTCTCTAATACCTGGCTCTCTGGTTATTTTTCTTTTTATGGGCTTCCTAAGTTTGGTAACAACCTTTTCTACTTTCTATTGCCTAAGTCATTGTGCCAAAAGTTTTTATGGTCTGGAGTTATTATCAAAAAACAGTTGCTTAACAGCAATCTTTCTAAACTCATGCATATTATCCAGGTACTCCCTTATTTCCTCTTTAGAACTTTGCAATTACATCTATTTTTGTTCCGTTAGATTCCCCTTATTTTGTAATATGTTAACCTTTGTCAGCCCATCTAAATAATTTTTGCTACTTCTTAACCATATCTCTTTTTCTTTTATTTCTACCCTATTTTTAAACTCCACTTTCATTTTATCCCACTCAGTAGCTATAACTTTTGGAGTACTTTATATCTTCCCTAATAACTCCCAAATAATTTCCACTACCCATTCCTTAAATTGCATTCTTTTTAACATGTAGGTGGGGAATTGCTAGTGTCTCATTTTTACTTCATTACCATGCATTTTTATCTTAATAATTATTAGTGCATGATCTAAAATGGTTATTGAATGTATGTTAAAGTTCTCAGCTAAATGCACCTGTTCATGTGAAATATAATTTCTGTTTAGTATAGCCCAGTTATTGTACCTTGGGGAATAATATGTAATTTTCTCTCTGAGTTCCTACTATTAAATTCATGTCTTCCATACCAAATATTTTCATAAATTTTGCATTTCCTTCAATAAAGAATGCTTAGAACTCTGAAGATGAATTGCTTGTACCTCCAGACAATTTGTTTCCTTGTAAAAGTAGTCAGCAATGAAAAAAAAAAATCATATTAACACATTTACAGATGCATGAAGGAATCTTTGTATAGTTCACTCAGAACCGAAAGCACAGAATTCCCCAGGCCTACCAACTTCAGCTTAAAACTTCTTATCTCTCAGTGAGAACATTTGCAAATGGAAAAAGTAATAAGCTAATATCTTTGCAGATGCAAGAAGCTGAACATTTTTTCATGGCTTTCATTATTCTGTATTATTTTTCAAGCCTATTTGCTTACAATAAATGTTTATAACTTAAGCCAAATACATTAATTTAGACATCCACTCTTGGAAATACAATGGAAACTATCATCTTAATTTTGTATATAATATAATCAATGCACTTTTACACCCCAGATATACCCTAGCAGCCTGAGATTACACCTTTATATTAACTTAATCTTGTTTCTGTTCAGCCTTTCTTCTGTTGTTATACTGTAAAAACTATATTTCTTACAATTAAAAAAGTACATGTTTTCTTTAATATCTTTAAACACACACAACAATCAGTGTAAAAACCTCCCTTCCCATTTAACATACCCCTGGCTGCACACTATACAAAACTGCTTTATAATATAACATGCAATTTATGTCATGAAATGTTTTATACTAATGCTAATAAGAGCAAAAAACTGTTTTGTTTACAGTTACTTCTTTTTTCCCTTCAGCATTCTTCTAAACATTAATAACATAATGTGGGGTATATGTTTTTCCGTCCATCCTCATGTTTAACAAAGTCAACAAAAGGCCAGTCTTTTCTCTGCCACTTTTTTTTGCAAAGCCATATATCACAAATGTGAATGATGCTTTGTAATCTCTCCTTTATTTATCCTGATCATCTGCATATCCAAACACTAGATTCTCGTTCACGTCCAAGGCACTCCAAATTCTGGTAGTGAATTATTCTGCTTTTTTCTGTTTCTCAAGCATTTTCCTTGGCTTGACTTGGCAAAGTCTATCTATGAATTTTATTGTCAGAAGAATGGGAAGCAGATTCCACTTGTGCTTTCTGGCTCACTTTTTGTTGGATACACTTTTTTTAATTTATGCTTAGCCTATTCTGCATAAAAAAAACATCTTTGATCCTCACTGAAAAATAGTCTGAAAACAGCTGGCTCTAACAGCTTGAATCTTGCACATGCCTCTCAACATTCCCTAATTGCTAGAATAAATTTCTTATTTGTGGTAGTGAACTTTCTAATGGGTACTATCTGGAAAACTCAGATTGCAAAGAAAAGATAGTTCTTAATTTAGGTTTAAATGTACTCTAAAAAGGTGTAAGGTTAAAAAATGTAGCCTCCTGGTTAGGTAGAAGATTGTTGCTGTTCGGAACTCTCCTTAATAACTTGCTGTGCTTAGTATCGTAAAGTGCTAAAATGTCTCAGTTTGTACAACTTGCACCATTCTTATGTAAACATCAAGACTGAAAACAAGGATCATGTCAGGAAAACATAAGATTATGAGAGTGTAGTAGTGAATTTTCTAATGAGTAATATTTGGAAAACTGAGATTGCAAAGAAAAGATAGTTCTTAATTCAGGTTTAACTGGATTTAAAAAGGTGTAAGGTTCTGTGAAGGTTGGGTGCTGGGCTGGCAACTCAACACCATAAAAATACCACTGCCAGTCAATCTGCAGACTGGTGATCCGCTGTGGTGACCCCTAACTGAGAAAATCCGAAAGACATTGCTTTTATTAAAAAAATGCAGCCTGGTGCTTAGGTAGACGATTGTTGCTCTTTGTAACTCTCTTTAATAACTTGCTGCGCTTAGTATTGTAAAGTGTCAAAATGTCTCAGTTTGTACAAATTTTCATGAAAATCAGTATTTGTACAAGAGTAAATTGTGGTCATGCATAATTTTAAGCTATTAGAGTGGGGTAGAGAAGTTTAAAGGATGTGGTCTAGAATCCATTTCATTGTAACTCTGTATTCTGGATGAATTTGTCTCTGAAGTAATTAGGTCTTAAATGAGGCATTTTAAAAAAGGACCTATACGTCAACAGTCCTGGTGGCTTGCCAGGCAATATATAATATATTTTAGCTGCCCTTATGTCTTTAAGCTTCCACAAAAATAAAAGAAAATAACAGATATGTCTGAATAAAAAAAACTTTTTTGTTTGCTAAGTAACAGGAAAAAATATAATTTAATATCTTTTATATCACTGGCAAATGTAAAACGTGGGTCCCAGTCCCATCATGAGCTGTTCATTTGTATGCATTCTGAAGTGGTTTGTAGGGGAACATCAATCACTTTAACAGATCTTGTGCTTTAGTGTAATTAACAGCAGTGAAATCAGGTTGTACTCTTCATGGTCTGGCTAAAGTAGGCAAAAGTAATTCACTTCTCTGGTATTTGCCATACCATAGTAAACTATAGTCATTTTTTCTAATTATGATAAGGTTACTGAAATTGCCAGCGTAGTAACGTTATGAGACAAACTGTAACCTGTCTTTCAGTTTTGCAAATTTGAACTTGAATGTAAACATTTTAGGATAGTATAGTATGTGCTCAGCCTGTCCAAATAGTATATAATTGATTTGCTGGTTTGAAACAAATGTATATATCACAATTCAAAATCTTTTTCTGTTTTGAAGGCTTAGTTTGAGAACTCTTTCTGCATGTATGCCACACGTATCCATTGCCATTCATTTGTAAATGTAATGAAGGAAATTAATGGTTTAGTTTGTTTGTTTGTGTCTTTCGGCTTTTCCCGGTTAGGGGTCGCCACAGCGGAACTCCGGTCCACTAATGATTGGCAGTAGAGTTTTATGTACTGGCTTGCTGGGCCTAAAGCACAACCTTCAACGAAGGAACACCCGTTCACGCATGTCGCTACACAGAAGATGCTCTAACTGAGAGTCGAACGGGCAACGTCTAACTGTAAGGCAACAACGCTACCGCAGCACCACCACCACAGTTCGTAAACACACAGGGTTCCCATATAGCTGTAGACATTTAATTATGGGAAGTGCAGTAATACAGAAGGGGTTAATTCTGAACACAGCCTGAAAAACTATGGCACTAAGTTGTTAACTTTAGCTGTCATATGATTACTCATACGTTAAAATTACTTTTGTTAGGACTTCTTGAGAATTAAGATTAAATTAGGTCTCAGATGAACATGTGATTCTGTGTCCATTTTGTAGGGCACAATTAAAATATATTTATTTCACATCTCACTGCACTTTAAAAGGTGCATATCTAAGATGAATATCTTAAATGCAATTTATAATATCAATAATTACTGTAGCATGGACAGAGTTGGTTTATTGTTCATATGAAAAAAAGGACTTCATCTAGTTAGTAACTGCACTTCACCAAATTTATTTTTTAGTATTCAGTTAATTACATGCATTCAGCTTCACTGCTTCCATTTAAACACACTATTTTAGTTTAATCCTTAATGCATTCATATTTCCAGAATTCATTTCAGAATTTGAAGGCATTTAGATATGCCTGTACATTTATTTTTACATGCTGTGTCTGAATATGTATCCTAAGCTCAAAATAGCTACTTCATTATAAGGCAAAAAATAACTGACACCGTGGTCTCTGGGATTATGACACTACCTTGGTTCCCATGTGAGGCAGAACAGGCATAATTAAGGTTCATAGATTAATAATAGGCTAACAGCCTTTGTGAGTCATTTTAAGCCTGTTCAACGACCCCATGTGAGAATCAAACCTTGCACCTTGTATCTTTAAGGTAAATACTTTAACCATTATGCCAACCATTAAGCAGTGTCACTGACTCTTCCAGTGTACATCTTCATCGCATAGATTTTAGGATCATAGTTTCACTGCAGTGTGTTGTAATGTGTGTTCTGGTGCTACATTTTCAAGGGTTTTCCCCTTTTCTCTACTGTGGTGTGACCATGGAGTTGGTATATATAATGTCCAGGGGCTGGGGGGAGGGGTTTGCAAAAAAAAAAAATTTTTTTTTTGAGTTTTTTTTGACACACCACTTTCAAAATAAAACTTTCAGTAAACAGTTAACCATAACAGAAATCATCATCAGCTGGCTTGTAGCTAAACCGACAGAACAAAATCAATGGCAAGTGCAAGAGCTCATTTTAAGACATTTAAACATTAACTAGATTAAATAAGTCTTAAAAATCTAAGCTGCATATATTGTAGGGACAGAATGGAACCTGGGAGCCCATCACTGTGAGGCAGTGATGCTAACTGCTCTGCAACTGTGCCATCTTTTACAATTGATTTTATCTGCCTTTAGTGCATAATAGTTCTATTCATTTATTCACAACTATTACTTAGAAATCACTTGCACATAACAGCATTGCTGAAATGCAAATGTTCAGATGTATAGCATATGATTTTTGAAACTGTAAAGCATCTGGTGATAATGCGATCACCCGCTGAAGCGCTCTCACTTTTGCAACATAAATAGGCCATGTTAGGTGGATATAGATATGTATCACAAAGAATACTACAGCTATGGAATCAGCTTTTTCTCCACATAAAAGCAAAGTAGTTAGCTTACTCTATTCAAAAGGGCTTTTGTTGAATGGATGGGAAACCAGAAATTCACCTTGATTTAGCACCCATGTCTCCCATGGATGTGGCAACAAGTAAATGTTCAAGCATAACCTTGTTCTAGCCACCTATAGGTTACACATATAACACAAGAACCAAAAAACTACCATGAGAATACAAGGTGAGGCTTATTAAGGCTTGTTAAGGTCCTCACAGATCAGTAGTCTAGTAAGTACCTAAGAACCTATTTTAACCATTATTCTGAGTCCCATTTTTACCTTAGAGTAACAAAGCATATTGATCAATTCCTTATAAATTATATTTGACTGTAGCCTAAGACATATGTAGGAATATAGTGAGGGTGTAAATTTAAACTGACCTCTATTCTAAATTACCAGAAAATATTCCCCAGTTCATCATAGATTCTGCTGGGCTACTAGACGATGCTGCTATGGTTTGTGTGGCCTGATCTCATCTTAGTAGTTTAGCTTTATGCTTGTTTAAAACTGGTTTTAAGCTCAACTATAATCTATCAGAATCAGGCAAGTAGAATTCAATTGTTTCATGGCCATTTATTTTTTGCTGTTATACAAGACCACATGGAATCTAAGTATACTGATGCATAGTCATATCTCTGCTTGTACTACAAGTATTTTTCATGTGTTTTGTATATAGCAAAAGCTGGGAGTGGTGTGGTGGGGAAGGCAGCCACTGCAAGCATTGTGTCTAAGTAATGATAGGGGTTTATTCAGACAAAACAAGTTCAGCTGTATCATCAATACAGCTGACTCTATGCAAGTCATTTAACCAGACAGCATTCTCAGGTCAACCCTAAAAACAATGGACACCTATGTCCAGTGAGCTTACCTGTTAACAAATAAAGTTTAGCAGTATGGCACCTTATTCACCAGAATATATTTTTTTCTTAATCTGTATTTTCAGCATAGTATCTAACCTCAAAATATCTTTTGGTAGCAGGTTATGCACTACATTTAATTAAGAGTAACACCAGATCATGCTGAGTTCTTACACATGTGATTCCTATATTTGGTTATAGTCAATATATTTATACATTGACTTGAAGTAGTGCAGAGGAAAAAAACATGCCTTCTGTTATATGTGATTTGGGACTATTACTGCTAAAGCAGTTCACATGCCTTCTGTTATATGTGATTTGGGACTATTACTGCTAAAGCAGTTCACATGCCTTCTGTTATATGTGATTCGGGAGTATTACTGCTAAAGCAGTTCACATGCCTTCTGTTATATGTGATTCGGGAGTATTACTGCTAAAGCAGTTCATGTGGAACTTCTAGGACAAAAGCACCAAAATAGAATGGCCTTAAAAATGAAGCTGTGGCATATGTTTTACCATCAATTCTCGTATTCTGATATGATTGACATAAGCTATTCTGGGTTTAGAAGGCTGCCACAGAAAAGTCAACAGTATATTATCTATCTTTTTTCAGAAAAGTTTTATCTGAATGAATTTTGTAATACTATCCTTTTAATTAACATCAGTCTATCTTCAAATGTGAAAAAGACATCATTCCATTTTTGATAGACTAAGTGCATTTAATAATCTGTCAAAGTTTAATGAAAAATGGAATCTAAATCTTTACTAATAATTTTCCCTAAGTATTTAAATTACTTCTTATCACAAGTTAGGTTAATGTATGATCCAAATAAGCATTATCAGATTGGTTTATTAATGAAATTTCTGTTTTGTGATTATTTATATTTAAAGTAGATGTCTTTAAGAACAGACTAATTGAATCAAAAATATTATGTATTGAGTCATTACTGTCCCCTGTGGTTAATAATATGGTTACTAATGAGTAAATATTTGAATTTTTGATTGATAATCCCCAGTTATATTAAATCTTACTATTCTTGGGTATAGCCTTGTATAATTCACAAAAGGTTCAATTGCTAAAACAAAAAGTAAAGTTGAAAGAGAACCCCCAGAATTTAATAAACTTTATGTAGGCACAATGTAGAGCCTACACGGAATGGTACCGTGTCCGTGAACACGGTTCTCCCTCGGCAGTGCACCATGCATAGTAATGATGGTGCCTTGCTGAGGGAGAGCTGAGGAACACAGTTATTGAATCAGTGTAGGGAGTGTAGTGCAAACTATGTCCGCAGATGAGTAAGACACTCCCTGCACTGTCCAATTGTATTATTCCAATGTTAATTTATTTTTTTATTTAAAAAGCATGTTTGAGCAGCAAGGAGAACAGGAAAGCTAAGCGGCACTGAGACACCTACCAGACATCTAAAAATAGAAACTGGATGCTTTTAATTATTTACTTAAATTTCATGTTTATGCATAAGCTGAGTGAGTTTGCACAGCAGTGCTTATAGGTAGCACAGAGGTATATGTAAAGGCATAGCAGAATTCCACGTATCTACATAGCTAAATGAGTAGAGTTATGGCCTCATGTGCAGTAGGTCCAGGGTTTGAATACATGGAAGGGAAAATAAGCATTCATTTTCAAAATACAAATAAATTATGGTTTGCTGTGCTCTGCAAAACTCTGCTAAAATCAGCTAAGATCTGCAAAGCACCACATAAACATAACAGCTGCCAGTGTTTATGCACTGCTTGACACTGCTTGGCTGGTTTGCACGTGGCTAAGCTCTGCTAACACTATGGTTCTTTGAGTTTTCACGCTTCTTGGCTCAGCTGTGCTGGTTTGCGTACTGCTAAGCATTGCAGCGCTTTTTTAAATGTTGCCCAATGGGATGTAAGGACAGGAAAACAGCATATATTAAGCTCAATAGGTAGGAATACAGCAAAATCCATTGGAGTTTTGTCTCTGAGGGATACTATGGCAGGCGTTGGTGAGGGCTCTGGCTTTCAGGTGCAGTGTTGGGGCATTCTGGAATCCAGGGTCATGGTTGGACTCCTAGTAAAAAAACATGACAACCGGCTGCTGCAGGGAGGTTTTCAGGGCTCAGAGTGTAAGGCGGAGGCCTGGGACCAGCTGGCAAGGGAACTCACCAGTGCTACTGATATCCCCAAACAGGTGAGCAGTGTTGACATCACCATAATGACCTGAAGAGAAGAAAGGGGGATCTCTCGGACCCCTGGGTCCAAGAAGCTTGGTCAGAGAATGCCCATATGAGTATGTAAGTAATTTTACCTCTGTTTTACCAATATCTAATCTGAATGTCTGCTAAACTGGTATGCATAATGGTGTGCTTCTCTCCCAACAGCTGCAGAGGAGAGGGCTTGCAACATCGACGTGCATGCTGGGTTCTTGTCCAGGTTGTGCCATGAGTGTGGTGAGTACAGATGTATTATGCTAACTGTAGTGAAATAAGCAAGAAAGAGTAAAGCATTAACTGCAGTAAAGTATATACAGTAAAGTTTGTATTGCAATAAATGTGGACTTAGAGCTGTAGTGCAATAAATAAATAATGCCAACTGTAGTGCAATAAAAACATGAAACAATACCATTAAATGCATTACATATATGCAATAAAGTCTGTAGAGCAATAACTCTGGAAGTAGAGCTCTATTGCAAGACATGAATAATGACAACTGTTGTGCAATAAAAACTCAAAACAATACCAGAAACTGCATTAAAGTATATACAATAAAGTCTGTAGTGCAATAAGTGTGGGAATAGAGCTGTTTAGCAGGAAATGAATTAAGCCAACTGTTCTGCAATAACACATGAACCACTACCAGTAACACCAAGGTAAACTGTGTACATCAGGACTGTTTTGTTTTAACCATCGAAGTACAGCTGTATGCATTCAGGCTGTAAGTTAAAGTGCTGCAGTCAAGTATAACACTGTAATAGCTGTAGAATGCAAGTATAATGGCTGCCAAATGTATTGTTTAACACATACAGTATCAATATGTCTTCTACTAACAACAGGTAAGCAAGGTATATGGGTGAGGTAGCCCACTCCATGATCTGATACTGTTTGTTGACTTCACAGATATTTCAACCCATGAATAGTATATTGTGTACACCTGCATTCTATATACTAATGTATAGATTACCTCCTGTCTCTGTCATGTTTGTATTTCATGCATGTGTGTTCTGCTGTAACTGCAGTCTAGTATAAAACTGTAGTACTGCTATCAGGTCATATTTTGATTCCAGGTGAGCTCTAGACAAATATCAATCAGTCAGTAATTAGCAGTGGTTCAGTAGCTCAGTTTGTTAAATGTTCTGTATGTAGTACACTTTGCCACACACAGACCAGGGTTCGAATTCAGTGCTATGTTGCACTAAATATTATAGTGTCAGCCACGTAATGTTTACAGATTCTCTCTCCACAGGAACTATAGGTAAATGGGTGAGGTGGCCCATATTATGAGTAAATAATTGTATGTTTAGATGTCACAGACTGTTAAAATCATTAGCACGAATGTGAAAATACAGCATAAAATAAAGGAAATGAATATAATAAAATAAAATGAAATAAATAAAATGTGTACTCTTGGTATGGCTGTATGCCTGGAGTGTCTGTTAAAAGTTGCTGCAGCCAATTCATACATTCCATGCAGATGTCCTCTGCAATCACTGCTATTGGGTTCTATCTCCATGCGTGCCAAGCGAGGCATGACAGTTGTTTAGTTTCTGTACTGTACACATATATGTCTCTTAAGTGTCACTCTTTCACATAGGTTCATAGGTTGGTACTAGGCTATTATCCCAAGGGCCTAAGTAAGCCTAGCCAACAAGGTTCCCTGGCTTACACCACCCAAGAGTATGAGAAGTCTCTGGGACAGGAATATATCCCTCCAGCATGTCCTATTTATTGTGTTGACAAGGTTTAAGTCCATAGAGCATGTAGCTCAGAGTGACTGGGATTTCTTTAGGTGCAGCATGTCCAACAGTTCTGGGTTTGACATAACTTTATATGTTAGGCAGAGATCACCTCGGAGTAGGTGATATGTTGTAGAGTCAAGCTGAAGTTTTTTGAGATGGTCAGTATAGGGCATCTGTATGAGGCCAGTAATCCTCTTTGTGAAGTACTTCTGTGGCCTTTCCAGCTGCTGCAGATGTCTTGTGAGGTACATTCCAAAATGGGCGTTGTACTCTATAATGGGTCTAATGAGTGTCGAGTAGAGGGGAACAATGACCTCTTTTTTCCTGGATGAGAACCCTTTTGTGATGAGGTGTGGCACATAGAAGGATTTCCTGACTACTGTGGTGATGTGATTATCAAAGGAGAGACTACTGTCCACCTGGGTCCCAAGGTCTCTATCACACATTCGGCATTAAGTAGACTGCTGCCTATGTGGTAGTTCATGAGTACAGAGTTTTTACCAAAGGGGATGACAATGCTCTTTTTAGCATTGAGCCTTGATGCCATGGCTCTGACACCAGGCATCTGTCTCAGTGAGGCCCTTCTGTAGGATGTCCACATCATTTGGGGACTCAACTATGGCTCCTAGTTTGCAGTCATCTGCGAACTTCATTAGCCAAAGGCCTTCTGTGTTAGCCTGTACTTCAGAGAAGTAGATACCAAACAGGAGAGGTCCCAGGACTGAACCCTGTGGCACTCCACTTGTCACTGGTTTGAAGTTAGATTTGGAGTCTGCAACTTTTACAGTGCGGGTTCTGTCACTTAATGTAATTAGTAGTGTGTAATCCGTCTGTCACAGGATTACCATCGACATGATTACCTAAAATACAAAGTATCACTACATCAGCCCACAGTACACCTTAGTAGTTATATAGGTCCACATGATGTGCTAGTGTTCTGTGTAGTTGTGTACCCGCAGTTATTACTGCTTGGCCCATACTGTCTTATGTGAATAGCTTGAGAGGTATGTATGTGGTACAGCAGCTATAGGGGACTTGTACACAAAGAAAGGACAGACCTGTAGAGTACATAGTAGTACTGTTGTCAAGTAAATGGCTAATAGTAGTAAATAAATGGTACTAATGGACTTTTTTCCTCTCTCTCCCCACCCCTTATCTTCATTTATTTATTACTGTTATCCATTAGTTATAGGTTACTATTAACATATGTTGTTAAGTTAACTTTATTTTGGGGCATGTGTTTTATTATTTTATGTATTATAATGTGCCTTGAGTGGAGAATAAATGTGCCAAGGTAAATCCAAACAGTTTATTTGTATAAACACGAAAAACACAATGAACAGCCAAGAACACACATAAACGCCTATATGATCTTATGATGTCTTATCACTGAGATGAAAATCCGATGATTGTAAAGGCGTTTGGGTGTGTTCTTGGCTGTTCATTGTGTTTTTCGTGTTTATACAAATAAACTGTTTGGATTTACCTCAGCACTTTTATTCTCCGCTTAATGCACTTTCTGTTGGATTCTTGGTTTGTTCAAGAGTACCTTTCCCATTTTTTATTTTTTATATATTATAATGGTTGCCTATAACATATCTTGTTGAATTACCTATTTTGTTGGCCTTATGCTGTAACTGTTACTGGCATGCTGTTAACATACTGACTGTTATGTCCTCTATTGTTGTGTTTCACATAATATGCATTGATATGTAATTGGGTTATTTCCACTGTTCTGGCATGCTGTTATTACTAACAAATATTTGTTCATAACTAACCTATATTTATTGCTATACCTCCATCACCATAGCACATCCAGGTAGGCCGGTTCCTGGTGACCCACCTACCTTGCCTCAACTGGCCATGGCATAGGGTCCTAGCATGTTTGGCACTCAGGCTGGTGGTGCCCCCTTTGCTGCCACTGCACCACCTGTGGCATTGGATGGAATCACCTCATGGGACAGGGACCAGCCTTCCCCTGGGAGTGGTGGTGGTGGAGGGGCTGCAGTCACCCAAGAGCAACTGCCAGTCATGGTGCACAGGTACGTTCATCAGACCTATGAATGTCACCTGCACCAGAATGAGGGTACACTGGCCAACCTTTTGGGACAGGCTAGCGCTGCAGGTCAGCCTCCAGTACAGACACTTTCTTGGCAGTGGAGCAGTGTTGCCTGTCCCATGGGTGGGGACGTGAGCCACACTGCTGCCATCTGGAGGCACATGCATCTTGGAGTCCACAAGACTCACCCCATCCAAGGTGTTTAACCCCCTCAAGTGTCACACACTGCCCCTGTCTGCTTTCTTGTCTGTCTTGTTTGTCTGCAAATGCATCTTCTACTACCCAACTTACCACCCACATGTACCTATGTCCCTTCTCCAACATTCCACTCTCTCCTTATAAAAAAAAAAAAAAAAAAAAAAGAAGAAAATGGGAACCTGTCGCACAAAAAATATCACCCCATACATAGCTCTCTATTTCACACACATGTCCACTGGACACAACTAATTTGGCCCAATTGGCTTGACAACATTTTTATGTTGTTCTCACCCCTCTCTCTGGGGTTTCAGAGTCCAAATTCATCTACAAAATCTGTCCAAATGTACTGCTGTTGCTGTACAAGAAATGGATAGCTATGGTTCTTTCCTACACACTTCATGCGCATCCTTACCTGCTTTACAGTATGTTTTCCCCCTGCTTGCTCCAATTTCACCACTGTCCTATCACCCCCTTTTTCTTTATATTATTTTTAGCATGGGTTTCTGTGAATTTGCGTGGAGCAGTGCACAACTTTTCTTAGCTCAGCTTAAATGAGCTTTAAAGTGCTTTAATGAGCTTTGAAGATTATATTACAGTGTTAGTGATATATAGAAAATAAACACCTATGCCAAATCTTGGACCTGGGCCTCTCTCAACTATAGCACACTGCATTAACCTACCATGCTACAGAGGTCTTAGGTTAAACAGGTGTTTCCAGCAAAACATACTGATGGCTACCTACAATCATTAAGCATGTAACTGAAATAAAAAACTAATGGGAAAAATAGGAGTGTACCTTTGACTCTGGACACAATAATGGATGTAAGTGATGCCTGTGATAGCAGGTATATGTGATCTTTTCTCAGCAACGTGTGGGAAGACATCTGCTAAGGCAGCAATGGCAAAGTACATGTACAAATGGGACCCTGCTGCAGACATACAACCATATAAAGCCATGCACATAATCATGGATGTAGAAATGTTTCGCACAGCCTGTATATGTGCACATATATCTTGCAAATACAAATGCATCTGCAGTGACTCAGTAGCTCAGTGTGTTAAATGCCTTTCTTGTAGTATATTTTGCCACACACAGTCCTGGGTTCAAATCTAGTTTTGTGTTGCAGTTCAATTACATTATTTTGATGACAGCAAGTAATGACTGAGTCATATATTTGTAATCCATGCAGATTACTGCTAATTAATGAACTGCTACCTAGTTTTGCAAGTCAAAGGCCTGCAGGTAGGGGAACACTGCACATATCTGTATAGCCTAACTATATGTTGCCTACTATTCTGGTATTGGCACTGTTGCATAAAAGACGTTACTTAATCACATGCCTCAAGTGGACTGTAAAGGTTACACTTTCCCTAGCTCTGCCATAACAACAGGGCTGACACAGCTACAACACATACACTTACAGTTGGCTATCTTCCAAGGTGTTCACACTCCCCCTATCTTCTAGCCTGTAGCAGCAAATGCAGCCTGTAGCATACACAGCTGCAAGTAAAAGTAGCTGCTACAGACCTACCATACCCACCAATCCCCTAGAACAAGGAATCTGGACACAGCCATACTTAATGTAGGGGCAAAGGCCTAGAGTTAAGGACATGTTTTACAGTGTACTCTTACAAAGATAGTCAGGTGATTCATTAGTGAGCTATTGCATTGGCATACATATTGTGATGGATATGATGTCTGACACTCAAAATGTGTGTCTTTCATTACCAATGTCAACCTACAATGATTTTCCAGTGAATAGACAGATGACCACAATGTCATGGGACACTGACCACACATATTAGGCAAAACTGTGGACATACTGCATAAATTTCTACAGTTGAGTTATGATACCTACTCTCTGTGATTCTGTAGTGTCCACACCTCAGTACTGTCCTTCTGAGCAGCTAAGAAAAGGGCCCAGCTCTTCATGAAGGCCTTATATATTGCACTGTGATGGCATGTCATTGGCTAATTATAGTGTAATGCAGCTAATTTGGCTGCAATTAGCATGTTAGAGCCAGACAGACATACACTTAAGGTTATGGATGCAGCACAGTCTGACATCCGTGACTGCCTGCACCACAATGGAGACACCCTGGATCAGTTCACTGATGCAGTGGACAGACATTGGGCTGAGCCAGTGTCTGTCCTGGACCACAGATTGTCTGTGCTGGAACATCTGGTTGGAATTGGGTGTTGGACAAGTGGATTTAGGTCAGCAACACCATCTGCTAAAAGTCCATATGACCATGCACAGTCATGCTCCCATAGTGGCAGTACCTCCAGCACTACAGAGGGAAGTGTGTTGTCCACACCATGATGTGGCAGGCCATGCACTGTGGTCCTGGGTGGTCCCATGCAGGACACAGCCCCAACAGACAGCAGTCACTGTCAGGTACTAGCACCGCATCTGACCTTGGCCATGGTGATGCCAGTGCTACTCCTGGCAGAGCCAGTTGCCATGTTTGTGGCCAGAGATGGCGAACTGCCCACTCTACTATGTATGGTCCACAGCTGTCCAACATACACACATGCAGGGCTACCACTGGGTTTGACTGTGTACATGCACACTCTGAAACACCACTGTCACATGCAGGTCACCTACAGACACACACAACACCTCTCCATGACCCATCTAACCCCCACCCCTCCTGACTCACACACATGCTGTCAACTGTTTGTCACAGCCTAGGCCTCTGCCCCCCCCACACTGCACCCTGTGCATGTGATTATACTTGTGCCACATCCCTGCCATCCATGCCATTGATGCAGGGAAACACTGCTATGCATCTGCTGCACAGGGTTTCTATATTACTTGACATGTAGTTGTGTAATATAGTATTGTTTTGCCATGCCAACTGTTGTGGGCCACAACAGGTACTGTATGCTAGCACAGCTTGTGTATCTTTGTTGCATGATGTTGGACTGGCAGTAGTGTTACAGAATGACAGCTGTGTCATGGACCTGTGTATAGTTTCTGTTCCCGGAGTCTGAGGGGATACCCTATGGACACATGGTGGCATTACAGTGGCAAAGGATGGCATGGCAGCACAGCAGACTTATGACATCAGCAAGGTATGGCAGTATGTGTGCATGGTTCCCTAGATGCATATGTGCAGAACAGTCTTTCGATGACATTGGGGGCATTCCACTTATTCATGCATTCGTA
>NC_056735.1:1624350463-1624367963 GCF_019279795.1 Protopterus annectens | reverse complement strand
ACGCTAGACATAGAACTTGTGGCCAGGTTCTGTGTCACAGCCCTGGGATTGGATGGTTTGCTGATATATCATTGCAGATATACTGCTACAGCAGTTGTATGGGTACTGGCATACATAGTTGTGCAACTGTTGTGATACCCCACTATTAGCCATCCCACTGGAATATTGCAATGCACTTTTCAGCCATGTGGCCTAGTACATATTATGGAGCACATACTTTTGGACAGAGTACCTGTTGTACTAAGTGGCTGTTAGATCTTTCCAAGTAGCCCAGTAGCCCACTATAGTCCCATGCATACATGCAACAGGTCCATACATATGCTACCATATTTTAGTACCCTTTTCAAGTGGTGAATAGGTGTGTGACTTACCTTGCGAATGCAGCAGTTGCCAGACCTGTAGGTCAGGGCTGACGCTGATGCACACAGTACACAGCCAATACATGGTTAGGTACAGGTTGTGTGGGCTGGCTGGCATCATTTTTACTAATATGCATGTGAGTCAGAGTAAGGTGTCAGTCCCAAGGGCCCTAGGTTGTCAGTGCATGTGCTATGTGTTGTCTCTTGGCCAAGGCCAGGGCATACTGGGCATGCCTACATCTGCCTACAGGGACAACCTCAGGGGTTTCCTCTTCAGTCCCCCTATGAGTGTGGCTGTGGTGACCTAGGCACTGATGGGGGGCTGTGTGTCCCTTCCCTTCACTGATCCTGCTGCAGCTGTTTTCACAGGGTCATATTGTGTAGCATGGCACATACTGTGAACATGTGTGCACATGTCTGGAGAGTACTGCATCCACCAGATATGTCGAGGCACTGGAGCCATAATGTCAGCAGTCCAAACACATGATCTATGATGTGCCTAGTTTGTGCGTGTGCCTCATTATGGCATTCTTCAGTGGGTGTATGTGCATTTCTGATGGGTGCCATTATCACCCAGTAAATGGACCTGTGGGATGTTCCCCCTAGCAAACATCTGGTACAGCTGTGATATGTGCCAGATATGGGAGCTGTGTTAACTGCCAGGGCTGCCAGCACACACATTCATGATAATACCCTGGGCATTGTACATGACCTGGCAGGTGATGGAGTGGTACTCCTTGTGGTTGCTGTAGATTCTACCCTCCTCACCGGGTGGTGCCATGATGTGTACATGAGTACAATCTATGGTACCCAGTACCTCAGGATAGTGTGCTACACTTTAGAACTGTTGCATACTGCTGGCCCTCACCTCAGGGGTGAGGGGGAAATAAATTTTCTCAATGGCATGTGGTAGCATGCCATTCAGGAACTGGTGGAATACCCTGGATGCTGATGCCTGTGAGACCCCCATCATGTCTCCAGTTGGTCTTTGGAATGTACCAGCAGTTAGTATACTAAGAGCTACACGTACCTTTGTTTCCACTGGGATGGGTTCCCCTCTGTTGGCTCTGGGTCTGAGTTGAGGTTGGCAGAGCTCAGTGAGTTCTTGTAGTTTGTCCCTGTCCACCCTGTGGTGCTCTACAATCTCCAGCTCATGTAGCCCTTGGAAGGTTACCCGGGGCTTGAACACTCTTCTCCATCTCAGTCTAGGCCTATGGTCAGTGCTGCTGCTGACCATAGGCCTAGACTGAGATGGAAAGTGCCTGTAACTTCCAAGGGCTACATGAGCTCAGTGAGTTCTTGTAGTTTGTCCCTGTCCACCCTGTGGTGCTCTACAATCTCCAGCTCATGTAGCCCTTGGAAGGTTACCCGGGGCTTGAACACTCTTCTCCATCTCAGTCTAGGCCTATGGTCAGCAGCAGCACTGACCACAGCATCTAGCACATACAGATGTAGCAGACCTGCAGCAGCCCCTAGTATTTCTTCAGTTAAAAGTCCCAAGTCTGTACTCCACTGGTGTAGAGTATGGGGGTGAAATCAGATTGTACGATTTCTGCGACTTTTATAGTGCTCTGCTCTAGGTGCAGCCTTTGTGATTGGCTACCTGTGATGCATTCCACCTGCCAAGTACATCATTAAGGACTGTTAATGGTCCTAGGTAAAGTGGAACAGGGGTCATCAGTAATTAGGAGATCGTTGCCTTTCTCAGCCAGTTTTTTTTTGAACAGCCTTCCTCACTGAGTACTGCGGCGCACTACTCAAACATGCGCTGTGAATGTAAACAGTGGTCAGCACTCAGTGTACACTGAGCCATGAAAGTTCATGCTCAGCACGGTGGCACACCATGCAAACACACACAAACCTGATGAAACACGCACCCCAAAGGTAAATAAAGCTTAGCTGACACTGTATACCCCCTGAGCAGAGCACTGTGCTGTCCAAACAGGTGCCGCTGTGCTCCAATGAGCTTACAAGTCCTCAGACACACCTCTTTTGATGTCAGCTACCTCTTCTGTGGACACCAACATGGTTCTGTGCCTACATGGATGGGATTTGTGGACACCGATACCCATTTGTGCTATTCAGTAACCCCAGCTCATTTGCATAAGGATCCATGCACACAACCTGGAAACAACACTGTTCCAGGCACTGCCTCCTTAGCAACAGAGCCATTTCACCATTGTACATACTCCATGCAGGGTCCTATAATACATTACTGTCACATACTAATAAGTTTGTTTTTTTACACTATTTTTTATTCATTTTTTTCATAACAGCATGTTTCCGCACTGCCAAGTGCCATGCAAACATACCCAGATTATTAAAAAAAATAAAATTATTTTACATTTATTTCCATATGGTTTTGGACCCATGGTGGATATTTTTGCACATTTCTCTCACTGGTATGCAATTTCTGCCCCTCTACCTGCCCTTTTATGGCCCCTGTTGTTATTTTTATATCCTGTACATGAAATATTTCTGTGTATACAACGGACACCAACACAAGGTCTGCAGGACTCCATATTTGCTTCCTGATCATTCTTTCTCCTCATTTGCATGCAATTCACCTGCTTATCGGGTAATTTGCATGCTATGGATACTTCTGTGTTGGTGCGCTTGTGCCCACCTTTCAGCTCTGTTTACTGGATCACACACATACTTACTTTCATGTAAGCAGTGTGGCACTATGCCTACATGGAAAATAAGTCCATGTAGGCTTTATTAAATCTCCCCTGACATCTTCATCCTGCTCCTGCTGTTAAATCATTTACAAAAGAAGCAAGTTAATATTAGTGCATGTCTTAGAACCTAAATATATATTCAGCTAAGCATTTCTGTGAACTTCTTGGAATTACCATAATGTTCTAATACTGCAGATAAATAAACCCAATTCACCAAGTCACATGCTTTTTGAAGGTCCTAAGAACTTACAGCTAATTTGTTTTTTCCCTATTTGCATAGTCTATCAAATTATAAGCCTTTTGGTGTTATTCTGTATTTGTCTATTAACTACAAAAATGGTCTGATTCTTATGAACAGTTTTATGTAATATTTTTTATATGTTTGCCAAAATGGAAATAAAGACTTTAGAGTCAATGTTGAATAGTCATATAGTCCTATATGACAAATATATTTCTGAATTCTTATATTGCTTTAGTTTGGCATGATTAAAGAATACATGCAAGATTTAAAGATTTGGCTAGACAATTGTATTGATTGTATTGTATTGATCCTAGATGCTTTATCCTATGCATAGGTCCCCTCAAATTATCTATGGTATGATCTCAGTTATCTTTATTAGGATTAATATATAATTATCAACCATGGGATGGCTAAGGTCAATCTATAACCAGATTGGATAGGTTATTTTGAGCACACAAAGTGAAATTGGCTAGGCTTAATCCATGTGAACAATGCTAACCAATCCAGGGGCTTTGCCAAGTTTACTATTTTTGATTTGCTATTTTACATCATGTATTGATAAAGGTTTCCAAAACTTAATTTTGATCAGCTTTCAATTTGTTTTTATATACTCCATTAAAAACTTTTCTAAATCTTCATTGACCTTATCATTGTTGTTTTTGTGTCTTTTGGCTTTTCCCGGTTAGGGGTCGCCACAGCGGAACTCCGGTCCACTAATGATTGGCAGTAGATTTTTATGTGCCGAGTTGCCAGCTCTGACGCACAACCTTCAACAAAGGTATGCCCATTCATGCATGTCTCCACACAGAAGACGCTCTAGCTGAGAATCGAACAGGACAACATCTTACTGTGAGGCGACAATGCTACCGCAGCACCACCACCGCAGTTGGGCTTATTATTGTCTTCATACTATCTTTAAATGTTCCTATTTCTTCTATATGCAAAGTTGTCTTGTTTGAGTCAGTATCTAAACTATTTTAATGTGGTTAGATTTAGATAACAGTTTTGATCTATTAGCTAATCTGCCAGGCTTTTGGGGTCTTCTCATAAGACCGCAGTTTAACTTTCTCTAATACAGTTTTAATCTTACAGTACAGAATCTCCTGATAATCCTTTATTAATGAGTTTAATAAAGCAATACTACTTATTATTTACTAGTTTTTAATGTTATTAAATAAGAATTTTTCAAAGGGTCCCAAAGGAATAAATAATTTACTTCTCCATTGTTATTAAAATTTGCAGGGACTTGGGGGCACACATAGACAGTAGTCTAGCCTCTGACCATGACATGCCTGCAGTAGTGAGGAAATTATTCTGTGTTGCACAACTTATAAACAAAGGTGTGGCATCTAGGTCCAAGGAAGTCATTGTTCCACTGTATTTGGCATTCATCAGACCAATCATTGAGTACAATGCTCTCTTTGGTATGTACCTAGCCAGGCATATCCAACAACTGGAACATCCACAGAGGTTCCTCACTAAACGAATACAGAGAGTAAGTAACATGTACTGTGCAGACTGCCTCAAGGCCCTATCTCTGTATTTTGTCTCCTACAGGGTCTTGAGGGGACATCTATGCCTGGCATGCAGACCCCACTCTGATGGACCTCCTGCATATCAGCAAAACAAACATCACCAGAATTGCCCATTCTAAAGACTTAAACCTTGCCTGTGACATAAATAGGACTTGCTGTAGAGACAGATATGTATCACAGAGACTACCACATCTCTGAAACAGGCTCCCCATCCATGTGAAGCAGAGTTCCTCCCTAACCAAATTTCTAGTGTAACTTGGACAATTGGATGAGGAACAGAAAGTTTATCCCTGGTTTGGAACCTTTGTCTCTAATGGACACAGGCAGCATGTAAATGGTTCATCTCTCAGGCTCCTGCTTGTAAATGTATTACCTCAAAAGTTCCTACTTACACTTAACAAGATACAATTAGGCAATGTAGAAGGTGAGCTTAAAGGAAGAAAAACTTTAACTATATGTGAATTATTAGAGGCTGTTTTGGTCAATAATGTTTTTATGTTTGATGGGCAGTTTTACCATCATATTGCTGCTGTAGCAATGGGTACTCCCATTGCTAACACCTACACTAACCTCACCTTAAGTAAATGGAAGGAAACACATATCTATAATGGCCCTGATAATTTTAAATGGAATGCCACTTTCTTTAAATGGTTTGTTGACAATGTCTTATTAATTTGGGAAGGTACAGAAGATGAAATGAATGCTTTTATTATATACCTGAACCAAACTACATAATTCTTGAGCTTTGAAATTACATTCTTTAGGAGTGAAATTCATGTTTTAGATATCAACTTGAAAATTGTTGGTTCTAAAATTGAAACAAGTATATATAAGAAAGATGTACATGCCAATAAGTATTTACAAAAAACTAGTATGCATGCTCAACATGTTGTTAAAGGCATCATCAAGAGTAAATTTTTATGAGCAAGTAGCTTAAATACAAATTCCGCCAGGTGTATGGACCAAATGGGTGAAATGACCTTAGAATTTAAGGAAAGAGGTTATAATTCATGTGTACTAGACAATATTAGAGATGAAGTTTTGCCAGAAATGGGGAACAGAGCCAAACCATATTTCTTTGGAAATAATATCTGTAATAACACTGATTCTCACAGTAAATCTAATGGATCATTTTGGTATTTAATGACATATATCACAAGGGCTGACTGAGATTTATTTTAAACTCTTGGCTAGGCTTGTAAGGGCCCCAGGGCTATTAGCCTAGTAACTGCCAATGATCCTATAGCAGATGTACTGATTCTGTAAGAAATATAATGATTAACAATTAGGATGCCCTATATGCATTACCCGAACTTAGACGACACATAGGGCAATGTCCTAGTTTTACTTATAAGAATTGTCCAAGTCTTAGAAGTCAGTTATGTTATAAGGATTTTCCTTCTTGGATTCATCCAAAGAGTTACAATTGTTTGGGAATTTTCCCTGCCACAATTGTTCTTGTTGTAGCGACAATGATTTTAAACACCCCGTAACTGGACAGATTTTTACATTTAAATGTACTGACACATGTGATACTCCTTCTGTCATCTATTTAGCTACTTGTAAAAATGCACCTATTTTTATATAGGTAATTCTACCAGAAAATTAAAGGAAAAAATTATAGAACATAAATCTGAAATATGTGGGGTGGGGTTATGACTAATGCTTTGGCAAAACACTTAACAGATAAGGGTACGTAGCATTAATTTGTTTTTAGAATAGCTGAGACAATTTCAGGGAACTCTAGAGGTTATATTAGATATACATAATTATTTGTGAATATTTTTGATGAAAGAATATATATTTTTATGTATATGTTTTTAAATGTTTCTATCAGTAATTGGTTTTAATTGATTCTATGTTCTTATTGATTGGGCTGTATGACTGATGCTATTTAATATGGGTTTGTGAATTGTGATTTAATACACCAATGAGGGATTTGTTAATCTGAAAGCTTTGTTTGTGCAATAAAGGTTTTTACAGCATTGCTGAGTTCTCCTTTTTTGGTGTTTCAGACTTTGGATTGTGACTCTGCTTTACCTCTTTTGTATCTTATTTTGTTCTTGTTCTACACTTAACAAGGGTACCAGAACTTGTCAGAAATTTGGGATGCATGGCTAGGCTTAAAAAAGCCCTTGTGGCCTAGTAAACAGCTATGAGCTTATTAACTTCATTAAGAAATCAATGACAAAAATCATTTTGTCTTATCATGTATGCAGGTGTTCTTCTGAATATTGTAAACTTTTTAATGTTTATCATTATGTTAGAACAGATAGCAGTGCGATCAGACAAAAGAAAAAAAGAATATATCCTGCTTTTTCTGTTTAGTTTTTTAAGTCATTCCTGATGGTCAATCTACCTATTTTTGTTTGATTACCAAATGCATAAAAATAATGTGCAAAAATGAATTACATTTGTTCTGAAAAATCTAGTATATTCTTAAGAATTTATTTTTCTCACTATTTGCTCAGAGCTTTGGCAGCTACAGAAATTTTACTTGCATCATTTTTACTCAAAACAGAATTAAAATCTCCACAAAAAAGTAAATGTCCTTTCATGCTGCTCAATAAAATTTCTAAATATTCTTTTGCTAATCTAGCCCCAATTCAAGGAAATCAGTCCATATTTGCTAAGGTAAATATTATCTTCTCATATTTTATATTTAATATTTACTGTAGAAAACAATCCTTTAGAATCTCTGTATTTAAATAAATACTATTATATATATTATATTATATTATGACCAAGTGAAAAGTATAATCCAAGGCAGCGAAGAGCAGCAAGAAACAGCGATGAAGCCAAAGGTAATCTCCACAAAAAGTTTATTCAAACACACGACATAAATTTCTCCAAGTCCTTCTCTCAAACACGACAAAAATTTGTCCAAATCCTTCTCTCAAGCGCTTTCGCTCAGTGCAATACTGAGCTTTATCAAGATAAAAATGCAGGGCAGAACAACCTTATTTGTAAGTCTCTTAATGAGATCATGTGCTTCGTTAATTAAAACCAGTCAAGTTACAATTAAAATTAATTGCTGACCAATTTAAAATTAAAGAGCAAGATGTTGTATGAAATACATAAAATCCTAAATAAAATACCTTTTGTTAAATATGTTGTAGTTAAAAAATATGTTATTTAAAAGATATGTCATTTGAAAATCACAAAGCATTCGTGTATAAATAAATAAATATTGTTATATGTTAATGTCCCATGAAACCACATTTGTAGTGATTAATTCTTATAACACTGTTTAGTGTGCAATAAATATTACAATGGGGTACCACGAATAAATGATGTGAGTAATAAATAGTAATAGATAAAAATCAAATGTTAAAAATACAAGAATTAAAAATAAAAATAATAATCAAGTATTAAGTGTTCAAACGTTGTTACATAGATTATATTCCCTATACTCAGAATAAATGTAAATATAAAATACAAATAATTTGATACAAATAAGTAATGTTGATAATCTCTTACTAAATACTGTATGCTATAACTTAGCTCTTCTTAGTTTTAAAACACTACTTAAATTTGTGTAGTCATTTAACCCTGGCCATTTAGCTGCATCCAGTCTTAGTTGCCATATAAGCTCCCTATATTCCAATTTAGTCTCCCAGTCACCCCCTCTCTTGTCGGGTGTTATCTGGTCTAACACAATGAACTTGATTTCCATATCTGGGCAGGACAAAGAGTGCTTATAAAAAGCATTGGTCTCTTTTTTCTTGGAAATATCGTAGAAATGCTCATAAATTCTTCTCTTTAGAGTCCTTTCTGTTTTCCCAATATAGAAACTTTGACATTTTATACATGAGCCTAAATATACAACATATTTTGCATTGCAGTTAAAATACCCATTAGACCGGAATAGATATTTCCTAGATGGGATATATATATATACTATGATCATTCAACATAGCAGTGCATTGTTTGCACATTCCACATTTATAAGTTCCTTTCTTGGATCTACTACCAGTGGTATTCGTCATTTCTTTTCTTTCAAATAGCTCTTTCATGTTAGTACCCCTGCGTCTAACAAATGTGGGTTTAGTTGGAACCTTTGTTGAAAAATCATCATGCAATGTAAGAACTGGCCAATACCTTGTTATTGTTTCCTCTATCAGGTCAGAATTGCTGGAAAATGTGTGTATGTAACTTTTTGTGGAGATTACCTTTGGCTTCATCGCTGTTTCTTGCTGCTCTTCGCTGCCTTGGATTATACTTTTTGCTGTGTTCTTATATTATATTATACTATAATGAGTACTACTCATTTTGTTAAATAATTTTCCCTCTTCTTTTTCTCTAAAAGGAGATGCTAGTAAAATGTAACATGTTTTGTAGTTCAATGTATTTATACCCTGTTCTGTGCTCTGAGTTTTCTTTGTTTAAATTTAATTATTTAAGTAAGGATTTTTACTGCCTCTCTTAATGGCATTACTATTTATTGATAACACTCTCAATGTACCTTTTATATTCAAAGAATTATATTTGTTAGGGTAAGAAAGAATTCCACTTGTTTATGGAGATGTTTATAAAAACTACAACCTCTTCCAAATCAGAGCTATTTAATTCCTAGTCTGAATAAGCAGTCCTAAACAGGCTAACTCTTTTAACTACCCAATAGCTATATCTATATATTTCTTTTGCATACTCAAGCAGATAAACATGCTAAATTTGTGAAACTGAAACTAGATTACTTAAGAGTAACTCTTTCGTAACATTTAAATTCATGCATATGCTAAAATTCAATAAATATATTGTAGGTGTAGTTTAGTGTTTAAAATATATTGCCATTTTTAGATTAATATAAGGCACCCTGAAGTTATTTTATCTTTATAGTGAACCCTCTTCCCATTTGTATTCTTCTCATCAAAAAGCACGCCTAGTTTGTCAAAAATGTAAAGATTCCAGTGTAATCACAGCACTTACATTTTTAGTGAAATATTCCACCACTGTAACTCTGTTTTTATAAAAACAACAATAAAGCATAAATAAAGTTCAGTGGCATAGATTGCACTGTTACCAATGTAAAAGCATGGGATTTTTAAATAGTATTTCCCATTACTACAGCATTCATATTACTCAAATGATAAAGTTCAATAATGCTATGTGTGTGCCAGTTCTCAAAATATATGTATTTTATAGGAAGTGTTTTTTTTTATATTAAAATCATATTGTAAGTTTTCTTTTCCATACTGATGGTCTATTTGACTGTTTCTGCAGCCAAATCATCATATTATTCTTTTTTATCTGAAAATATATATTTCATAGCAAGTGTTGTTTTGAAATTCAAAGGATGTTGTAAGTTTTGAACTGCCTGCTTCTGCAACAAATGTCATTGTGAAGTATCATTGTTTTAACCAAGAATCACCAGTTTATGTGATTCTTCTCACTATGTTTCAGTGCTCTGAAGCCATGTGTGTCAGTTTACTTCAGTTGTTATCTGTATCAAATCTTGGTAGGTATGATTTTAAAAGTGTCAGTTTGTTCTTGTGTTAAATATACTTGCTTTGTTAATATCTTGCAATAATATGTATGAACTGCATTTGAAATCTTTATATCTGCAATTGCTAAAATCACACAAAAATTGCATGTCTAAAATACCTCTTCCCTTTTTATGTATGCATTTATTTGTTTTATTTATTGGCATTTCTTTCCCAGAAAGTCTGAGTGAGCAATGCCCTTTTTCAGAGGAGGTCAGGAGAGAAAAGCTCCATTATACAAACATCATGGACATCATTTGCATTGTTTCATCATTTATAGACAGTGCCATTACACAGACATCCTTGACATCAGCTGCATCATTTAAGGTTTCCATTAAAAATAACAGTTACATGAGATATATACAGTGCAGTTTCATCTGTGTGCACAAATTTATTTATTTATTTATTTTACATTTGTTGACCGGGAAAGTCAGACTGGATATATGCCTATTTTCAGTGGAAGCCCGGGGAGAAAAGCTCCAAATACAGTAATGAAATTTTGAAAACATAGTTAAAAAGGATTTTTGACTATTAAGACTCAGCTTAAACTTTAAACATAATTAGTATACATATTTTTTACAAGTACAGTCATAGAGAATAAATAATACAGAGAGTTATTACATAGCTAAACAAAAATTCTTTAGGAGTCTCACAAGGGATAATTGGCTAGGCTTACAATGGCTTGCAAGGGCAGTTAGCCTAGTACTAACCTATGAACCTATGAATAGTTAAAAAAGGGGAATAATCAAAGCAAGAGGAATCCAGTACCAATAGACTTAAAAATGAGAAGCAAATCATCAAGTTTTACATAGGAATATTGTTTTACTATAAAGACCTGTTCAAAATCCTGGACATGAGAAGATAAGATAAAGAGTTAGAGCAGCCCAAAGAAAAGAAGGAGTGGAGGAGGCAGAAGGAAGATCAAGGAGAGAGGATAGTAGAGGAGGATATAGTTGTGAAAACAGTGCATTCCGTTTTGTGTAGCAGAGAGCTATGTCAAACATTCATATAGCTATGTTAGCCCCAGTTTAACCAGAGGTGGTGTAGAGGCAAGTACAGAGCCACTTATCTATCAGGTGTTGCTTCATTTGCATTTAAAATCTTTCAGGTTGCAGACTGTTCTTAAATGGAGTGGGATGGTTTCCAGCAGCAAGGCAGTGTGAACAGAGGGAGTATCCTGCATTATTGTCAGGTTTACTTATGGAGAGTAATGATTTGTCAATGGAGAGTGCAGGTCTTTTAGTAGTGTAAGGTTGATTTATTATTTATTTATTGCATTTGTTTACTGGGAAAGTCCACTGGGCCTGAGAAGAGCCCATTTTCAGTGGAGATCCAGGGAGAAAAGCTCCACATATAATTACATACAAATAAAGTATTAACGCAATAAGTACAGTGTGTATAAGACAGTAGTAGCACATAAAATAAAGAATAACTGCACAGAATAATGAGATAATAACAATGAATCATTTGATAAAGGAGAGTTATTTGCTACTCAGGTGCCTATGAAAACGCAAAGTGTAAATGTGTAAGTAAGATTGTTAGTAGAGAGAAGAATTTTGCATAGAGGAACGAGAGAGGGAGGCAGAAGGCTAAGGTGGGGATAGCAAAGGCTAAAGTGACAGCAGAACGTATTGGTTTGAAAGCGTGAAGTGGGGGATAGGCTAGTCATAGAGTGTGAGAGAGTAAGAATTCTGAGAGAAGGTTAGGTTTTGGGGTTGTCAGTAGGGGAGCAGGTGCATATCCAATGTAATAAAAGATGCAGTTTAAGGGATTTTTTTAAAGTTAGTGGAATTGCTGAAAGCCCTGAGAGAGGTAGGGAGATTATTCCATAGCTTGGAGACAGCAAAAGAATACAGCATTTGGCCGGCTGAGAGCTTCGGTATATCAATGTTCAACAGCATTTTGTTCTCTGACCTTAAGAGTCATCTAGGATGGTATGTGCTCAAAATGTGTGAGAGGGCTGGGCAGGCTGCTGTGTTATAGTAGTTAGTTGTGAATAAGTGAGGTGATGAGGGAGCTCAAGCCAATTTAGTTGGTGTAGTGAGGAACAGTGGTGGGTGGAGTATTTAGCATTTGTAGCAAATTTGGCAATTTTGTTATAGCATGAGTTGAGTTTTAGTTTTAGAGAGGACTGCATGTTGGTGAGGATGGGGGGGCTATACAGGAGCGTTGGAAGCAGGAACTCACTCTGGAAGATGCTGTCATCTGGGCACTCACTGAGACATAGTTCAAAGGCAGTGAGAAGCACCCTGGACATACAAGACTACAATGCCTTCCATACATTCAGACCACAAACTGAGCATGAAAGAACCAAAGGAGGAGGTGTATCCATCTTCATTAAGGATAAGTACACCTTGACACTGGTCAAACAGTATGACTCTCTTGAGCTACTCCATGTCCAGTTAACTGTAGGCAAAGCCCTCAATCACATCATAGTTAGCTATAGGCCCCCCACCATGAAACAGGAAAAGCATACCACATACCTGGACTTACTGGAGTCACTTGCCATACAACCCAACACCTTACTTGTGGATGATTTTAATTATCCTACCATCGACTGGGAAACATACACAAACACAAACATGCAGGCTCAGAGGTTCTTGACTTTGTCAATGCAAATGCTGTGGGACAGCTAGTCAGCACATGAACAAGAGGCTCAATTGTCCTGGACATAGTACTCATTAACATGGGAGAGCACTGCACCCCCCCCCCCCATATGATGTCCTCCCTGATAAGATCGGACCATAAATCAGATGACCCATCAAACTCAAAAACGCTTAAGAATTTTTCAAAAACAAGCTACTTCCTAGTAAGTGATGGTATAAGAAGTTTCAAAGCTCCCTGAAATGTAGATAACACAGACTCCTATACAGAGGTGTACACCAATGCACTGTATAACCACTTAAGCAATTGCATAGATTTGGTTGTACCTGATCGGATTAAACCCAGGTTTTTCCAAAAAAACAAGCCACCCTGATGGACCCCTAGTATAAACAGGCTATTCAACAAGAGAAAGAAACTTATGTCCAAGAACAAGAGGGAACTGGAAGAAATCCATCTCTAGCTGAAACAAACAAATTAAAGATATTGGCAAGTCCTCCAAAGCTAATTATGAAGCAAAAATAGCCTCTCTGGCTAAGGATAATCTCAAGGCATTCTTTAACTATGTCTGAAATCTAAAAGGGAATACCCAGATATGCACTGAACTGGTTGTGGATGGCACCATCTGTACTCACTGGAGGTAATAGCCAACCTGCCAGCTGACAGATTTGGAACACACTTCACCCCCTGTCCCCTCCAGTCACCCTCATAGCATACCTGCTGCCATTCCTCAGCTTATTATCTCAAGAGAGCAGGTCATCTTGGCGCTCTCCAAGGTCAAAAACACAGCATCAGTGGGACCAGACAACATCCCAGGTTGCCTTTTAAACAACTTAAAACATGACCTAGCAGACCTACTTGGATCTCTGTTAAACTGGCTATGTTCAGGAGGAATGGAGGACAGCAACAATAATCCCTCTGCACAAAGGGGGACAATCAACAGACCCTGGGAATTATAGGCCAATAAGCTTGACTAGTGTCATCTGCAAGGCCATGGTAAGAATCATTATGGACCTTATTAAGAAGCAAATATGTAATCTCCAGACACTGGACCCAACCCAGTTAAGATTCATTAAAGATAGATCATGCCTGTTAAGTTTAACCATGGATGACTTCTTCGAGAAAGTCACCAAGGCCTTGGATGAGGGAAAGACAGTGCATACCACCTATTTTCACCTAGCCAAGGCATTAAACACAATCCCTCAGTCAGGTATTATAGTGCAACTCTGCCAGTTGGGAATTAACCCCTACATTACAATATGGGTAGCCAGTTGGCTCACTTACAGGGCACATGCTGTGAAAGGGGGTGACTTCATCTGTAGCAAAAGACTAGTCACTATTCACTGTGCTGGGCTCCCTACTGTTCAGAATTTATTTCTCAGAAGTCCAGGCAAACTTGATGCCATGTGGCTAACCAAGTTTGTTGATGACTGCAAATTGGGAGCAATCTCTGAGTCCCCAAACAATGTTAATATTCTGCAGACAGGGTTAACTAAGACAAATGATTGGTGCTAAAGCCACAGATTAAAGCTAAATGCAAAAAATGCATTATTATTCCCTTTGGAAAAGCTGACATCCCTGCTAATTACATTATAGACAGCAACTCCCAAGTGTAGACCTAGTGGTATGTGACCTGGGTACTCAGGTTGATAGCAACCTGAACTTTGACCACCAGATATCCACAATAGTAAGGAAATACTTCTGTGTGGCACATCTTATAAGTAAAGGCATCACATCTAGAGCTAAGGATGTTATAATTCCATTATATTTGGCCCTCATCAGACCAATAATTGAGTACAACGTTACCTTTTGCATGTACCTCACCAAACACATACAACAATTAGAAAGACTACACAGGTTTCTCACCATGAAATTACAGGGTATCGAAAACAAGTCTTACATGGAAAGACTGAAAACCCTGTCACTATATTCTGTCTCCTACAGGTTGCTAAGGGGTGACCTGTACCTGGCTTACAGGGCAGTCTCTGAACTAGCCCTAATGGAAATGCTAAACATTCGTAAATCAAGCTGCATGAGGATCACTCACTCCAGGGACCTTAACCTAGCCTTTGACATGAAAATGTCATGCTGTAGATGTAGATGCATCTCCCAGAGACTGTCATTTCTCTGAAACAAGTTTTGAATTCATTTGAAACAGAGTTCCTCCCTGACCCTCTTTAAATCAACCTAGATCAATGGATGGGTGACCACAAATTCACTCCTGGAGTGGTGCCCGTGTCCCTGCTAGACACAGGAAGTTGTTATTAAATACCATAGACCCTTACCTCTGTGAACGTCACTCACCTAACCACTGACAGTTGGGGAAACACCAGATAAATATGACTAGGCTTGTAAGGGCTCTAGGGCCTTTACCCTAGTTACCTTTTATGTACCTATATGTTAATTGTTTGGGAATCTGTTTGTTATAGTCTTTTTTGACATAATCCATTTTGATATCTAATTTATCCATTTTGTATGATAGTTTATCAATTCCAAGAAACCAGAGGTGAGAGTTCTTTTTTTTCAGAAACTTCTTGTACTGTAGACTTAAAAGTGACCCATTTTTCCTAATAACAACAATGATGAAAGAAAAGTCTGCCAATCAAATAAAGTAATGCAACTGGAAATTTATGTATAAACTGAAAATTCATTATTTCCTGTGATATCTAAATATTTCTTCTTCCATATGGTTAATATCTGGCTTCTAATAAATCACTGGAATTTGTAAAATCCTGTCAAGTTTAAACAAAGATCTTCAGAGCACTTCACAAGAGCTGCTGTCTATCATCTTGGCCACACCCCAGTCAGGTGTATATTTTTGGCTGATCATCTTGACGAACTTTGGCAACTTTATTGAAGTAATTATTATCCAGCACCATGGGGAAGATGGATAAAGCCCTCACTGTGGTGCATATGATCAGGGTTTGATTAGTATTTTAGTTCTCCGATTTGCTGGCAGGGGACGATACGCATGCCCAAGCTGGGAGGAAAATTGGAGGAGTGCATGCATGGTGAACAAAATGCAGTTCGAGTTCCTTGGCAGAGATTTGGGAAACATCTCTATATGATGTGGTCCCTGGATGCATTGATCTCCTTGCTGGCACTGTCCCTCACTAGAGTAAATCCAGGGGAGGCAATGAGGGGTCGGAAGACCTGGCAAATGAGTAGATGCACCAGTGTTTGCTGATTGTCAGCTTCAGAGGTCAAGAAGAAGCTCAAAAATGTATTTAAGTAATCATCTGACTCAGTTTGCAATCAGCAGCATATTTGTTCATTCACTGCTCATTTTCCGCTTTTATAACTGAGTAGAATAGTTTGATAACCCCTGTTGGAACAGACAAGTAATTCTCCATCTTTACATCTTGCATATTGTTGCTTAACTGCTTTTCTGGTCTTATTGGAAGCACTTTATTATTTTCAGATCAAGATTTTCTTTTTGCTTCCTCCCATTGCTTTAATGTTTTCCCTCCTCCATTCTGTTAACAAAGCATCACTGCTATTGGGTGTTACTGTCCGTTTTATTTTTCAGTTGCTGTATTTAATTTACTCAAACTCTGCAAGCAGAATGTTTTTCATTCCTTCTGCATAAATCCAGTTTCATTCCATTGCATATAAGTGGTTTTATTTAATATTTAAAACTTCAAATTGCTTCAAGATGGCAATAACACACTTATGTAGGCCTCCAATGATTCTTGCATTTTCAGTCAAACATTTTAAAAGAGTTCTTACTTTTCCTGCGTCTTATCCCAGATTCCTAATTTGTTATATAGATCCTGTACTAATTTTTCTGTTGGTTTCAAATTTAATTTAAAGCTAAACACTGTTGTACATAAGCAGTCCAGCTGTACAAGTATAGCAGATTGCTGGGATGCATCGCCAGACCTCGTATCTCCCGTCACCTATCAGTTTCACTTTGTGACATCTCTTTTCTTGACTGTAGATGCTTTACAAAATAATAATGATCTTTCAGATTCTAGCCTAAAATTTCTAATAGCTATGCAAAATCAAAAGCTATAACTTTTTTATATATATTTTAGAGCAGAATGCAATTAACATTTGAAAACAGAATACAAGTGATCAGTTTCTCTCACTTTTCTAGGAAAAATACTGTCACCAGGACAATTAGTAATGTACTTTCAACTATAATGCTTGAGTGTTGCTCAGTGTGACGCTAAAGATACTCTTGTGGTATCCAAGTTACCTGTTGCAGATCATCAATAAAATATTTGAAAAGTGTCTTCTTATGTTAAACTTTTTTATTTTCCTCTCTTATGGCGTGACAGCTGTATCATTATATTAATGTGATATGCACCAGACATAGTCTAATTTTTATCTCAACAGGGAACTAATTGGTTCTGCATTGTGAAAAAAAATAATGGAAGTTATTGATTCTCCTAGTACAAGATTTCAGTATAAATATCTTTCTTATACAGCAGAACAGATGTGGGACTGATCACACTTTTATCTCAGCTTATTGGAGGCCTACAGAAAAAATATTGTTGGAGTCTAGTGGGTAATACCTTGTTTTATATCTATTGTTGTTTATATGACACGGAATTAGATGGATATTCAATTTACTTCTATAAAAAAAGTTACTAAA
>NC_056735.1:1624322963-1624345463 GCF_019279795.1 Protopterus annectens | reverse complement strand
TCACTTGGACATCTGAGATGACAGGGAGATTACATTTAGCTGGGATAAGTATTTCTTCTTTTGGGGGTGAAGGAGGGGAGAAATTTGCACTGAACCTGTCAGCCAGAATGTTAGCAATATCTGTGGGTTCAGTGTATTTTTTGTTGTGGTGAACCAACTCTGAGCATATCTGAGGGTTTCCGCCCAGGTTTCTAACATAGCTGAAGAAGGCTTTGTGGTTATCTTTAGTGTCCTTAGCGATTTTTCTCTCAAAGTTTGCCTTGGATGTTTTTATGAGAGAACGTAGTTTTCTGCTAATGTTGATCAGAGATGTCTTTCCTTCATGGGATTTCGCTCTGACGTGCAGTAGCTTCCTTCTTTTGTTATACAATTTGTTTATGGCTGAGGTCCACCAGACAGGATGCTTACATTTGGTAGAGAGGGACTTGGATTTGTTTGGGATTGCATGATCCATGCATTCTTGGAGATGTCCATAGAAAGCATTTGTGAAGGATTCGGCATTGTGGGATGTGATATCCACTGGCACAGTGGGCTTAAAGGATACCATCTCAGTCTTGAGAAGAGTGAAGTCTGCTTTTGAGAAGTTTTTCACTGTGGTCTTTTGTGCTGGGGTGGAGGTGGGATATGTATATCCAGGGTGATTAGTTTGTGGTCAGATCTCACTAGTGAGGGTATACTTCGGTGTGGAGCATTTTGTCCCCATGTTTGTGATGATCAGGTCTAGTATATTATCTCCCCTAGTGGGAGAGGTGACTAGTTGTTCCAGTGCATTTGAATTTATGAATTCCAGGAACCTTTGGGCTAGGGTATTAGGGCTAGAATAATGTACCCAATCTATGTTTGGGTAGTTGAAGTCTCCCAGTATGATGGTATTTTGTGATACATTCATATCCTCCAATGTCTTCAGGAAGGCTGAGTGGGGTTCTTGAGATTGGGAGGGTGGTCTGTAACATGCTACCAGTTGTATAGCAGTTTTGCCTATGGTTAGTTGCACCTGTATGGTCTCTGATGCTTCATGTGTTGCTACTAACCTGGAGGTGTGGGTGTCCTTTATGAATATGGACACTCCCCCTCCCTTTGTGGTTCGGCCCGGGTTTTGGGGCCGAAAGCATGATACGAGGTATAGCCTGGTAGCGCTGGGGTGCTCTCAGGAGCCTTGAACCAGGTTTCAGTTACTGCACAGACGTCGATGTTCTCCATGCTGAGGAGTGCATCAAGTGCCTGCATCTTGAGATTTAGACTTCTGGCGTTGAGCAGCATTACCCTTAGTTTTTTTCCATTTTTGTTTTCTAAGGAGGTGGGTTTGTCTTTTGAGCCTTGCCTAAAAAAGGCACTATGGGGGTGGCAAGAGCCTTAGCCAATATCCGGAAGCCCAGTGGTGACAGGTGTAAGCCATCGTGGCTTGTCCAACATATCATCCCAGGCAGACAGACATTGGATCCCCTTAGAATGACACCAGTACTTGAGCCAATTGTTAAAGCTGATCATCTTGTCTTTGTATTGTGGTATCATTCTTGATGAGGGCAAGATGCTGCTCAGGGTCAGGGTCATACCAGCCTGGGCTACATAATCGGAGAGCTCCTCTATGTCTCTTTTCATGTAGTCCAGGGAGGTACGTCTCAGGTCATTCACACCAGCATGGACAATGACGGAGTCATATTTGTACTTGCTTTGGAGTGACCTGAGTGCGTGTGTTATGTGGCGGATCCTAGCTCCCGATAGACAGCTCACAGTCACCTTCTCCTTGTTCAGCCTGGTCAGTGGGACATCAGTGTGTCTGACTATGGAGTCACCTATTACTAGTGTATCAGGCAAGGTGTTTGGCCTTAAGGGCTGCGATTGGTCGACACACTGATTTATTGAAGTATGTGTTGCATGTATTTTGTTTTGAGGTGGTGGATTTTTGGATGTCTGCTTTGGGAGCCTCTGTTGTTTTGGTAAGTTTTTATTAGAGCCTCCAGTATGTCTTTGTGTTTTATGTGTTTGGTTTGCAGTTGTGGTAGGTCTATGTGGGACTGGGATTGTTGTGTGTGTGGTTGCCATCTCCTCCTGTCTGGTCATGCCAGCCCTGAGTTGAGAGAGTTCAGCCTCCAGTTTGGCTATATAGTTGCATCTCTCACATGTATTTGTGTTTGTTGGGAGGAGGAGAGGGTTGTCTGTGTACATGAGGCAATTGTAGCATTGTCTCAAGATGCCCAGATTGACCAGCTGAACTGGAGACGACGCCAGTAATCTACCACTCGACATGCTAGAACAGTATAAGGGAGTGGTATACCTTTAAGGGAAGTGGATATTCACAGGGCTGGTAAGTAGATGTAGTGCTTTACTTAGTACGAGAGTGCTTACTTAGTATAGAAGTATTGAGAACAAGTGCTAGGCTTATAATATAGTGAGTAGTCTGGTTATACTAAGAGTAGAGCTTCCTTAAGAGAAAATTTGAAGAGCAGACTTCGCGGAGCCAGAAAAAGTTTAACCTTGTTTAACCGGCGCTGCGCTATGCGCACGACTGTGCAAAGCCGTGCAAACGCGGATTTTAAACAGTGAACTACAAAAGAGCTAGAAATGGTCCAAAACAACCAATTACTACAGCTTCTTGTGCTGAGGTCACTTCCCCCAAGGACAGGTAGGCTGCTCAAGGCTCCCCACTCCCACTGGTGAGCAAAGAAACTTCCTTCTATCCAAGTAAGGTAATGGACAACACAGGAACTACACCACAGCCCAGAATACAGCAATGCCTGTAAACTGGTCTAAACTAGTCGAGGAAGGCGGGAAAACAAGGATTATTTTTTTGTTTTTTTGGCAAGGCATTCCAGGTTTTGCCAACAAAGTTGGTGAACAGGGATTCACCAGCTGAGTTATTAGCTTTGTGGGTTTGGACCAGTAATTTGTCAGCTGACCGTAGGGATCTCAGGTTGCTATATGGCATAATAATATTTATAAGAGAGGGGTTATCTTTAGGGTGGTACAGAACTTTGTGCTCTATTAAGAGTTGATTGAATTGAATTAAGCTGGGCAATTCTAGCCATTCTAGTAGTTTCAGGTTCTGGCAGTGATGGGTTCTATAGGTGGAGCCAGTGGCGAATCTGGCAATATGGTTGCAGGTATGGGACTTACTTAGTTCGGTTTTATTGAGGTTTGAGAGTACAGGTGAGGCATATAAAAGAGTAGAGAGTAGGTGTGATTGGGCTTTTCAGTCCTAGCCAGTGGGGTTAAGATCCAGATAATGATAAAGATAAATATAGATAGATATAGATATACACACACCCAACACACACACACACACACACACACACACACACACACACACACACACACACACACACACACACACACACACATACACACACAGGTGTGCATACGTGTGTGTGTGTGTGTGTGTGTGTTTGTGTGTGTGTGTGTGTTTGTGTGTGTGTGTGTGTGTGTGTGTATGGGTGTGTGTGTATAACTATATCTATATCTATCTATATTTATCTATATCATTATCTGCTGTATATATATATATATATATGTATGGGTCCCCTTCAGTCGATCGAACATTTACAAGTTCGAACCACATATGGCCGAGACCATATGTTTGAGCTTATAAAAGTTTGATTGGACTGAATGGAGATCTCTGTACAGAGCGGAAAGGGAAGATTTCCCATTTCCACAATGTAGTGCGATCTCGGAGTTGGTATATTTATGTAAGGGGGGTGTGGGGGTGCAGGGGGCGTAGCCCCCCTGCTATAGACATTTACTTTCTTGTTTTGTTTTTTTGTGTTTCAATTTCAGTATTCGAACATTTACGAGTTTGAACATATGATCTTGGCCATATGTGGTTCGAACTTGTAAATGTTCGATCTACTGAAGTAGATATATATATATATATATATATATATATATATATATATATATATGTAAACAAAATGAATGAAACAACATAAGATCAACAGGAAAAAGGCTAAAAGTAAAAGACTGACACTGAAAAAGATTGAAACATAAAATACTGTGAACTTATACTAGGGAGGAGTTTATGCCCTTTCCCAATTTTTCAGTGGTTTTCTGTGTCCTTAGACTTAATCACATTTTCAATGTTTTTTGCCGGGAACAAGCACTCCTACCCCCTCTGCTAATTATATATACCAACTCTGAGGGCACACAGCAGTAGGGAAAGGGCATACCCTCTATGGTCTAAGTTCAATTTTGCCATTATTTTTGGGTTGCAGTCTTTTTCTTTCAGTTTTTACTGTTGATCTTATATTGTTACAGTCATTGTAGGTACACTTATGTGTGTGTGTGTGTGTGTGTGTGTGTGTGTGTGTGTGTGTGTGTGTGTGTGTGTGTGTGTGTGTGTGTGTGTGTGTGTGTGTGTGTGTGTGTGTGTGTGTGTGTGTTTTGTGTGTCATGTGGATGACATTCATTCTGTCAAATCACCTGCTTGTTGATGGAGTGAATGATTCTTAACTGCCATTGTGTGTTCCATTGATTAATTGCATATGAGTAAGGTAACTGTAGGTTTGGAAAACTAATGCCAAAAATGTCAGATACTTTGATGATTTTGCATTAGGAAGTGGGACTGTTTTTGCAAGTGTATGCGGGTGAGGGTTAAAATAAATGCTAAATAAGGCAATTAATTTAATGGTGTGTGTGTGTGTGTGTGTGTGTGTGTGTGTGTGTGTGTGTGTGTGTGTGTGTGTGTGTGTGTGTGTGTGTGTGTGTGCGCTCGTGCCTGCACTTGTGTGTATACCTTGTTTAGTGTAGCATTATAGAAAGTATTTTTTTTAAGGTAACGTACCAGAATAGGGTTACGGTTAGCAGGAAATACTATGAAATTACATTTGAACAAGTCATTCTAACATCTCCTTAGGATGGTCAAGAATATATCTGTCAGAAAGAATTACCTGAGGTTTTATGATACAAGCTGGTACTATAAACACATTAAAAGAAGCAAAGAAGAAACGGTGAAGTGTTAAAAGCCAAGTGTTTGCATCTAGAAAAGAGAAAGATGTGAAAAAATCTGGGAGTCATACAGCTAGAAGGTAATCCTGGCACGGAACTGGAACCTAGGTAGTCTTATCACTAGACCTCACTAAAAAAAAATTGGAAAAGATAAAAAGAAAAGAAAAAGAAAAAGAAAAAAAGAGAGCTGCAAAATGTGTTGGACTATGCAGGTGAACTCTGAGATTGTTCTAAGTCCAAAATATATCCTGCTTTTCCTAAGGCTGTGTGATTCAAATTAAGAAAATGTCAGAAAAAAAGGGATTTCCAAAAATGCCAAGTGCCTTGCATCTAAAAAAGTATCTAGGCAGTTCTCTTATCTTGAACCTGGACCACAAAAATATTAAATATAAAAATTAAAAAATGGCAAACCAATAATGCTAACAGTTTTGGACTTGTCATCAACAGTATGCGCATACCTTAATACTAAAAGAGATTACATAAAATGAACAAAACCAAGAGGATGTTAACATGTGGGATTCCTAAATTCAGTAACACAGGGGACTTTATCTTGAAGTATTTACTAGGGTACCAATTTGTAGAAGGGAAATGTGCATGTAAACGAAATACAGGAAATATATATTCAAAAAGTCAGTCAAATGAGGAAAAATTCAAAAACAGTAATTAACAGAAACTATGCTGAAAAAGAAAGCAGAAGTATATAAACACAATGCCAGCCCACATTGAAAGCCTTACCTAGAATCCTGCAATAGCAAACAGTACAACACAAGTCTGGAGTAGCTGCAGTTCATGGCTATGCTTTTAATGGGATGCACATTCAGCATTAGTTAGTGCACTTACTGGGTACGGCTTCAGTTTCTTCATCTTCCCTACAGCACACATAATCAGACTGGAAAGAACTCAAAGGATTTTTATCTAAATGATTTGCACAGTCAAGTATTTACCTTACAGAGTGACATTGTGGACCTGAATTTGTAATCAGTTAACTGTATTGATGGGGGGATACATAAAAGCATTTTTCTGTATAGCAAGTGAGAGGTTAGTATCAGCCTGAGTTCAGAGTTTATGAACCATGGAGCCAGAACCCAGAAAGCAGTTTATTTCTACAAGTTAAGTATGGTTTAACTGTACTAAAGACGGTCACTGAGGGCTAGTGGATTAACTGCACTTGAGAAGTAGATTATTTTAAAGCTTCAGACACTCAGGGATAGCTTTGGTTTTGGAGATTACTTCATTGATTGGACAGCTAGTATAGATGAAGAAGTATTGTTAAAACAGTATAGTCATTTAAGTTCTACTAGCCACTGATACTTAAGTTAATACTACTGATTGTATACCTAATTCCCCTTAACTTTCACCACTGTTTTGTTTGTCTGAAATAAGATACATAACAGTAACAGCTAATGAAGCTTTATTGGCAGTCCAAAACTGTTTTGATACATTGGGTGAAAAACTGACATTTATTAATAAGATGGGCAAGATTTTTAAAGATTTGATTGACAAATCACTTCATTCTAAATCAGTCATAAAAAGACTAAATAGTTTTAAAAGGGAAGCTTGCCATTGCTGAAGGCTTATTGAAGATGTGTGGTTAGGAAAACCATTTTTAAATCACCATTATTATTTTTCCGCTTTTTCAGAATAAGCTGTTTATATGACTGTGCCAGTTGTGAAGCTTTCTATGTTGGAAGAACTACATAAAAACATTGAAATAGAATTTGTGAATGTGATCATGCTATCAAGAATAATATTAGAAATAATGCAGTTTTGAAACATTCCATCATAGCAGAAAGGGGCTATTGTGGTCACCAGTCTGTGTAAATGCTGAAATTCTTCCCCCACAAATACAAGCTGTGCAGACCTTGTCCTAGTTTTGGTTAATATCATTTATTTACAGTCAAAACAAGGTTTATCCCACAGGAAAGTGATTAGTCCTGGGACACAATGTGTATGATTGCACATATATGTGTATGTATGGGGGGGTTACGTGTGTGTTTGCATGTATGTGTGTGTGTGTGTTGGGGTGTGGGGTATAAAATTAAATGAAAATGCTTCCTAGAAAAAAATATTCATGCATATTTCATTTTCAGAAAGGTTGTTGACACTTGTTCAAAGTTAAAAATGAAAAGCGATGCTACCATGTATAACAGGATTTATTCTGGCTGGTGATGTGTATATAAGTCTGTGAAAAGAGCTGACATGCATCTTAAAAATAAATATTGCTTATTTTATTTTATTTTTAGTCGAGTTCCATCCCTTGTTCAGTGTAAAAAGGTATATACTGTCATAAGTAAGTTATTATAGGAGGAGATCTTGTGCATGAAAGTAAATTTGAATAAAAAGGCACTGGCTATTTTATTTGTAGACAGTTTGTATTCAGTCACAGAAAGGTTTCCTGTCAGAAACTCATTAATATCAATTGTCACTGCGTGTGTAAAAAGTGTTGAAATACCTTATAGAAACACATTTTGGATATTTTATTTTTCCATCATTCCTGCCACTTTAAAAACACCAAATCCCACAGATGTTTGAAGCAAAATCCAAATCAAAAACATCAAAAGACAACCATGCAGTGAAGAAATGTCTGTTTATTTAACACTTTCCACTAAGGTTTTCATCAGAATAAAAAAATATTCTTTTCATCCACATGTCAGAACTGGAAGGTTTTTCACGGTAATAAAGATTTTTCAATTATAGCTCAGAAAGAACCACACTTTATAGTAAAAAAGGCCAATCTATTAAACAATATTTGGAGACAGATAACACTCAAATATGCAATGTGGAAACTAACAAAAATAATGGCATGTTTTCTTGTGGATTTTGTGATGTGTGTACCTACATTTTTGTGGGTCCTAGTATATTTTTGCACAGTCCTGAATGTGTATTGGAAGTGAAAGGGCATTATAACTGACTCTTTAGGGCTTATTTATATTGCCATATACTCAGGATGTTCTTCATTTTATGTAGGCATGATCACGAGAAAAGTAAAAACTAGAGTTAAAGAACATTTACATGCTATAAATAGTAAAGATGGCAATAATGCACTTTATAAGTATACTTTAACATGTGATGTTTACAAAAAAATGTTTTCTGTGTGAGAAACAGTGCCTACAAATTTGCATGGGGGTGATTACAGGAAATCTGTGTAAAAAAGAACTTATGGCAATTAAGACTACATGCTGATAAAAAGCCTGGTTTAAATGAAACCATATGTATTAAACGTTTTTATAAATGCTTTTATAAATGTTATCTGTTGAGCGTGACATTAGTTTTGAGATGTTCCCTGAATTTTTATGAAGGTTTTCACTGGATATTGTTAACTGAAATGGGTATTTAAGTGTGGATGGGAAGGATGCTTTTGTATTCTGATGAAGACTTTGGTCAAAAGCACTAAATAAACAGATATTTCTTCCCTGCTGATGCCTTTGGATGTTTTTGGTTTGGATTCCTGCCACTTTATTCACTATCAATAGAGATGTATTTTGTTACAGAAAGACTGATGTGGTAAATAGCATGTGTATGAAAGCAGCTAAAATTATTTAAGGCTGTGTGTACTCCTTGTTCATAATCAAAGCATCCCATCCATGTGACATCTGGCTTCTGTTCAGGTGAAATTATCAGTGGAAGAAGCAGATATTTTATTTTCCTCCAAATTTTTCAGACACTTGAAATGTGATTCAAAATGTTAGGAAAGAGACTGCTACATCCCATCATCTAGAAGAAATATTTTTTGACAATGTCTCACTTTCATCAACTTCAGCCTTTGATGCAGATGATGGACATTTCGTACTTAATGCAATGAAAATTAAGACAAATGGTGAAACGGCAACTACAACCTATTATGGACTGCAAAAAGCACTTATGGCTGTAAAATATTTGCTGTACTTATATACCTTCTGGATTCTGCAAAGTAACATTTTATACTGCTTTATTTGCAGGAATGTTAAACAAATACTTATAAGTTACATTATGCTCAGCCCTGCCTGATGGTCTATAAAACAATGTCTGATCTAGTTCTATTAGAAAGTCTGTGTCTGAAATGTACCACTGTGAGCAAATATCAGCTCAGGAGCCTAGTGCTAAAATGTAAGTTGATTTATATCATTTGTTCTCCCCACACATAATTAAACACAGACTTATCAAAATGGAAAACCTTACAAATACTAGGTTTCATCAAACTCACAGATGTTCTTCAAATAAGCTAGAAAACACCTAAAACAGCATTTTTGCAGTGGGACAAGGTCTCCTGCACCACCACCATCTTGCTACTGATATATAACAACTTTGATATGCAGTGGGACAAGGTCTCCTGCACCACCACCCTCTTGTTACTTATATATAACAACTTTGATATGCAGTGGGACAAGGTCTTCTGCACCACCACCCTCTTGCGACTTATATATAACAACTTTGATATGCAGTGGGACAAGGTCTCCTGCACCACCACCCTCTTGCGACTTATATATAACAACTTTGATATGCAGTGGGACAAGGTCTCCTGCACCACCACCCTCTTGCTACTTATATATAACAACTTTGATATGCAGTGGGACAAGGTCTCCTGCACCACCACCCTCTTGCTACTTATATATAACAACTTTGATTTGCAGTGGGACAAGGTCTCCTGCACCACCACCCTCTTGCTACTTATATATAACAACTTTGATTTGCAGTGGGACAAGGTCTCCTGCACCACCACCCTCTTGTGACTTATATATAACAACTTTGATATGCAGTGGGACAAGGTCTCCTGCACCACCACCCTCTTGCGACTTATATATAACAACTTTGATATGCAGTGGGACAAGGTCTCCTGCACCACCACCCTCTTGCGACTTATATATAACAACTTTGATATGCAGTGGGACAAGGTCTCCTGCACCACCACCCTCTTGCGACTTATATATAACAACTTTGATATGCAGTGGGACAAGGTCTCCTGCACCACCACCCTCCTGCTACTTATATATAACAACTTTGATATGCAGTGGGACAAGGTCTCCTGCACCACCACCCTCTTGCTACTTATATATAACAACTTTGATATGCAGTGGGACAAGGTCTCCTGCACCACCACCCTCTTGCTACTTATATATAACAACTTTGATATGCAGTGGGACAAGGTCTCCTGCACCACCATCCTCTTGCTACTTATATATAACAACTTTGATATGCAGTGGGACAAGGTCTCCTGCACCACCACCCTCTTGCTACTTATATATAACAACTTTGATATGCAGTGGGACAAGGTCTCCTGCACCACCACGCTCTTGCTACTTATATATAACAACTTTGATATGCAGTGGGACAAGGTCTCCTGCACCACCACCCTCCTGCTACTTATATATAACAACTTTGATATGCAGTGGGACAAGGTCTCCTGCACCACCACCCTCTTGTGACTTATATATAACAACTTTGATATGCAGTGGGACAAGGTCTCCTGCACCACCACCCACTTGCGACTTATATATAATAACATTGATATGCAGTGGGACAAGGTCTCCTGCACCACCACCCTCTTGAGACTTATATATAACAACTTTGATATGCAGTGGGACAAGGTCTCCTGCTCCACTACCCTCTTGAGACTTATATATAACAACTTTGATATGCAGTGGGACAAGGACTCCTGCACCACCACCCTCTTGCGACTTATATATAACAACTTTGATATGCAGTGGGACAAGGACTCCTGCACCACCACCCTCTTGCGACTTATATATAACAACTTTGATATGCAGTGGGACAAGGACTCCTGCACCACCACCCTCTTGCGACTTATATATAACAACTTTGATATGCAGTGGGACAAGGTCTCCTGCACCACCACCCTCTTGCGACTTATATATAACAACTTTGATATGCAGTGGGACAAGGTCTCCTGCACCACCACCCTCTTGCGACTTATATATAACAACTTTGATATGCAGTGGGACAAGGTCTCCTGCACCACCACCCTCTTGTGACTTATATATAACAACTTTGATATGCAGTGGGACAAGGTCTCCTGCACCACCACCACCACCCTCTTGCGACTTATATATAACAACTTTGATATGCAGTGGGACAAGGTCTCCTGCACCACCACCACCCTCTTGTGACTTATATATAACAACTTTGATATGCAGTGGGACAAGGTCTCCTGCACCACCACCCTCTTGCTACTTATATATAACAACTTTGATATGCAGTGGGACAAGGTCTCCTGCACCACCACCCTCTTGCTACTTATATTTAACAACTTTGATATGCAGTGGGACAAGGTGTACTGCACCACCACCCTCTTGCTACGTATATATAACAACTTTGATATGCAGTGGGACAAGGTCTACTGCACCACCACCCTCCTGCTACATATATATAACAACTTTGATATGCAGTAGGACAAGGTCTCCTGCACCACCACCCTCCTGCTACTTATATATAACAACTTTGATATGCAGTGGGACAAGGTCTCCTGCACCACCACCCTCCTGCTACTTATATATAACAACTTTGATATGCAGTGGGACAAGGTCTCCTGCACCACCACCCTCTTGCTACTTATATATAACAACTTTGATATGCAGTGGGACAAGGTCTCCTGCACCACCACCCTCTTGCTACTTATATATAACAACTTTGATATGCAGTGGGACAAGGTCTCCTGCACCACCACCCTCTTGCTACTTATATATAACAACTTTGATATGCAGTGGGACAAGGTCTCCTGCACCACCACCCTCTTGCTACTTATATATAACAACTTTGATATGCAGTGGGACAAGGTCTCCTGCACCACCACCCTCTTGCTACTTATACATAACAACTTTGATATGCAGTGGGACAAGGTCTCCTGCACCACCACCCTCTTGCTACTTATACATAACAACTTTGATATGCAGTGGGACAAGGTCTCCTGCACCACCACCCTCCTGCTACTTATATATAACAACTTTGATATGCAGTGGGACAAGGTCTCCTGCACCACCACCCTCTTGCTACTTATATATAACAACTTTGATATGCAGTGGGACAAGGTCTCCTGCACCACCACCCTCTTGTTACTTATATATAACAACTTTGATATGCAGTGGGACAAGGTCTCCTGCACCACCACCCTCTTGCTGCTTATACATAACAACTTTGATATGCAGTGGGACAAGGTCTCCTGCACCACCACCCTCTTGCTGCTTATACATAACAACTTTGATATGCAGTGGGACAAGGTCTCCTGCACCACCACCCTCTTGCTACTTATACATAACAACTTTGATATGCAGTGGGACAAGGTCTCCTGCACCACCACGCTCTTGCTACTTATACATAACAACTTTGATATGCAGTGGGACAAGGTCTCCTGCTCCACCACCCTTTTGCTACTTATATATAACAACTTTAATATGCAGTGGGACAAGGTCCCCTGCACCACCACCCTCTTGCGACTTATATATAACAACGTTGATGTTGCACAACAGTAGGAAAAAGTAGAAATTGCCTTATCCCAGTGACAGGTGATCTTGACAAAACTTGCACTGCACACAGTTAGTGCCAGTAAATGTTACACATCCAGCCACTGGCACTGATAAAACACGTGACCTTGAAGTCATTCAAACCCTTTGCATAATTTTTTCCCAAAGAAAGTTTTGCTGCACTGTGAATTTTGACTGAAGCAGAATCCGTGTAATTTGTGGAGCCCAAATAATTATTAGGAACAGGAAAAATATAGAGACACATTAACAAATCTTAATTCTCCTTTATTCATATCTCATCAGACCCGTTATTGAATATAATAGTACCTTCTGACATTTATCCATCTAAACATGTCACTCAGCTTGACAGACCTAAGTGAGTCATAGTTGTCAGGGCAGACTGGCAGCCATCTCTCTGTAGTCAGTCTCCTATAGACTCCTCCATGGAGATCTGTGCCTAGCCTTTCAAGCTATGGAAGCTCCAGCCCTCTTTGACCTCCTTTTCACAGAATAATGGGTTCCTCAAACACCTGGTTAAAGGAGCTAAACCTTCATCAACAGTTAAATAAGACATGGTGGCATGATAGATTTGTACCCCAGCATTTCTCTCACCTCTGGAACAGAGTTCCATTCCATGTCATGCAGAATAGCACCCTTGCCACTTTCAGGATAAACCTAGGTAACTGGACGGGCAACAAAAAATTCTCCCTGATTTATCTTGTTTTGCTCACCCTGAGGCTGGAAGGAACTACTGAGTAGGGTTTTATTTTGTTAGGCTTGTAATGGTCTGGTCTGCAGACTAATTGCCTTGTACTTATTTATGGAACAATGAACCTATGAACAACACCTATAATCTTCACCTTAAAATTACAAGTCCTTCAACAATAATATTGTTATGTATATGGAAAGCAGAAAATATCAACACAAGGTTAAAACAGTCAAGCCTGTTGAAGGCCAATCGTCCATATGCTTGACATTCAAACTGATAAACCTATGAACCAGTTTTTCTAAATATCCCCCAATAATTTCCCATTTTTAACTTCTGTACATGCTTGCAAATTAACATGCAATTACAGTTTTATGAAGCATTTTTCTACTGAGCATTTCATGACCTTTTAGAGGTGCATTGTTTTCTATCCTGTTAAACTTCTCTCATTTCTATTTCATGCGATAAAGAAATGCATTTGATTTTTAGAAAACTGCTTGCTGAGTTTACTTTTTGATTAGAACGCAGACATGCTTGAGAAGCTATTCTACTATGTTGTTTCTCCATTAAGCCCACTGCTCTCTACATGAAGCTATTTATCCTTCTGAAACCCTTAACTATGAAGGCTGGCTTCCCTGAAGGTCAACATCAGATGGCCAGAAAAATGCATGGTCTATGAGGAAAGGGAATTTTTTCAGGTATTTAGTACTATCTGTAGGGCCCAATACATGATCAAGGATTGCCTTAACTTATTAACTCTAAAACTGCTTCAGTCTAAGACAGACAAACTTTTCAGAATATGCAGTAGTTGTGTTACAGGGTCATTCTCGCCAACTTTTATTGCAATGCTTATTGATAAGCACCTAACAGAACTGATTTAAAACATAATTAAATGCATGTTAAATACTAAACAGCTAACACCTTTAATAATTTCTTTACTTAAACCATCCAAGCCCTTGCAAGCCAAATACCCCTTAACTCCTCTAACCCACTGGATAACACGCCCAGCTCCCAGCCCTCCTTTAGCTTTCAACCAGTCTCTACAGCTTTCATTCGTTCACTACTCAAAAAATTAAAACCTACTACCCTAGCCGCAAACCTTCTCCCAGCCGAATATTTGCAAAAAGCTGCTGATACCATAGCGTACCTTGTTTCCATTCTAATTAATCGGTCCATATCAGAAGCCTCAGTCCCCTCTATGTGGAAAATATCTCGTGTCATACCCCTCCATAAAGGTGGTAACTACTGAGTTATCCAATTATAGACCCATAGCTATCTTATCACCTTTGGCAAAAATAATGGAAAAATGCATCCATAAGCAACTTCTGATCTTTCTAACCCAAAACAACATATTGGCTAACTCCCAGCATGGCTTCAGACCATATCATAGTACCACCACAGCTCTCCTCACCTTCTCTAATGCAATATGCTATAACAGGAACAACAACAAGCTATCTTCAGCCCTTTTCTTGGACCTGTCAAAGGCTTTTGACATGGTTAACCACCATCTTCTCAACACCCTGGCAACAATGTCCCTAGGTAATCACCCTCTCCGATGGTTTGAATCCTACCTGCACAATAGACAATGATCCGTCTTATGCAGAACAAACTCTCAAGCCTCCTACCCAACACTCTAGATGTCCCACAGGGGTTTATATTGGGACCACTTCTGTTTTCCATTTTTATCAATGATCTCCACACTGTAATTCCTGAAGCCATCTGTATTCACTATGCAGACAACTCAACATTGATCTGTACTGCCACCTCGCAAACAAAACTGCTATCAATAACTCAGAGTACTTTCAACCTAGTAGAGAACTGGCTTGCCACTTGCTGTCTGATTCTCACCCCTAATAAAACAAAGCTCCTACTTTTCACCCCCACTCAAAGATCCACTGTGCTATCTCTCTCTACTAAGGCTAATAATGGTACCAGTATCTCTCCAGATGCCCATACAAAACTACAAGGAGTTATTATAGACAACAATCTTAAGTTTGATGTGCACATCAACAAAACAAACAAAACCATTAACAGAAAACTGGGCTCACTTTATAGGATAAAGCCATTCCTTACCTCATATGCTAGGACCTCCATTGCCCTCTCCCACCTACTCTCTACACTCTACTATGCTTCCCCTTTACTGGCCAACCTAAATAAATCTGATCTTACTAAACTCTCAAGCTGCTATAATAACATAGCTAGATTTGCAACTGGTCTACCCTATAGAACTCATGATTGTAAAAATCTAAATTATCTCGGATGGCTAGAGCTACCCAGGCAGATTCAGTATAATCAACTCATTGTTGCTCATAAAGCACTTAACCAACCAAATAATACACCTACCCTGAAAAACATCATCTACCCCCACTCCAACTCCAGATCACTCTGGTCATCTAACAAACTATTAGTGCAAACCATCAAATCCAACAACTCAGCTGGTGACTCCCTGTTCTCCAACTTTGCTGGCAAAATTTGGAATTCCCTTCCTGCTAACATTACCCTGGATACCACCCTATCTCAATTCAAAATAGCTCTCAAGGAGTATTTCAAGTCTCAATGGATATGTCCCTGCTCCAAGCCTGACTAAATCTTTATGCATACTGGTGTATCTATCCTATGTCTATAAGTGCTACTCAAATATCTTTGTTAAGCCAGTTTAGAAGATTGTTAGACTGTACAAATTTAAATGTACTAGAATAAGTGGTATATTTCCATAAATTTAACTAGACTGTAAAATGTGTTATATTTGTATTATCTTATGATTACTCTTGTTCGACATGACATTGTAATGATTGTATATGTATACCTTTGGAGCTTTTCTCCCCGGCCCTCCACTGAAAATGGAAATGTATCCAGTCGGACTATCCCGGTCAACAAATGTAAAATAAAAATAAATAAACAGAAAACATACAAGAATATAGTGGCATCATTAGATTAATTTCCTATGAATGATTTGCATAACTTTCAATTAAAAAAGTAAATAAATAACTGAATTATCCCAAAAAAGGCCCACTACTTTTCTCTCAACTCTGCACACATAGGCAAAAACTCCTCAAAACTTGTATTATTAATCATGTAAAATGGAGAAAATTCATATCACTTAGAGTTTGTGATTACTTTTCACTGATGCAGTCCAATGTGTGTTCCTGCAAATATTTGTAATGAACTAGTTAACTTCATTGTCAACATCTTCCAATCAGGCAGATTTTATACAAGAAAACATGTTTTGTTTAATAATTTCACAAGAAGTAATGCCTCAGTCCAATGGCAGTTTTCTAAAACATATGCAGTACAGTTGTCTTTTATACAATCTGCTTGTCAGCTCACAGCTTTTGTGAAAGCAACTTGAAGTAAGTAAGTGAAGTTTGGAACAGATGAATTTGTCACGGAATGACTTGGATGAGTAAAGTGGGGGGGCTGGAAGTAGAGTGATAGGTAGGTTAGGTCTGTGTGGCTAGGGAGCAGGTAGGAAAGAGTTAATTAAAGTGGGAACTGAGGGAGTGAGTGAGGTAAGGCTAAGGGGTGGGTCTTAAGGGGTTTTGTAGTGGTAAGTAGTATGAGTAAGCACATTTTGGTGTGGTCTTGTTGAAGCTGGATGACGTCCCTGATGACCTGAGGTGTGAGTAAGGTAAGTCTTGGGTAGTTTTAAGTCAGTGAGGTGAGTACAGTTTCTTTGGGCTATGGGTTAAGTTTCAACATGTGGTGTGCGTTTTTCTTTTTTTTTAGGGGGGAGGAAGCATGAGGGTTTTGACAGTGGGGGCTGGGTACTGCCTTGGAGAGACAAGCGTGGTTGGGGTGTTGTGATTGGTATTCAGAGGTCGGTTTGTGGTGTGGCCTTATTTTCTGACTGGAGTTTCTTTGTTAGAGTATCTTATTTCAGTAATAATATGGATTTTGATAGCAAATTAATTAATACTCTATGCTATAACTCATGTCAATATACTTGTTTGGCAATATAGTTGTAGAGAAATGCTCTGCTTACATTGCTGTTGTGAATTAAATAACGTAGGGACTAAATAAACTCATCTAATATTTGTTTCAGAAGTTAGGAGTTATGCAGCTCACTGGCATAGTCTTTAGACCCAAGTGATAAATGTGATAAAACATTAAAATGCATGATGGTCATATTAAATAAAGTACCATGACTAAAGTGATATTGAGCGGCACATCTTGGTGTTTATCGATTCTTTGTTGTAAGGGTTTCCTTCCCTGTAGTTGTGTTCCATGGTGGTTTAGAGGTTATTCGTGGGCTGGCAAGGGCTGTTAATGGCTGGTTGTGCATGCGCAGTAGCGGTAGTGTGGGCAGGTGGTATATTATGTTAAAAAAAAGGAGAGGAAAGACAAGATATCAACTTGGGCTGGATGTTTCCCTGACAGGTGAGGTTACGGTGGAGTGTGTCTCTCTTGTTTCTGGTTCTTGCATGGCCTGGCATTTCAGTTTTTCTCCTCTGGACAATCGGAGGTTAAAATGTTGATTGCCTGTGTTGTATTAGGCTTGGAAGTTTGGTCAGCGGAGAGTGTGTGGTTGGCGGAATGTGATAGACCATTTAGGGAGGCTGTTTGAAATGGTTGGTTGTCCCATATAACTTCATTGTTCTTGATGGGCTCTTGTGAAAGGAGGTTTTTAACTACTCTCATTGCTCGGTAGGGAGAAAATTTGAAGAAAGTGAAGGAAATGGAGAAGGTGGGGTGTAGTTGGGGGATAAATGATCGACTGGCCTTTGGACGAGACATTTTTGTGGGCTAAGAGGTTATCCATGTATTAGCCGTTCATTGCGCATCCGCGTTATAACGGTAACGGCCATGGAGAGCTGGGTAGTGCAGGGCATATCTATCACTCATCCAAAATTGTGATCGCAATGCTTCTAGTGATGGTGGCTATCAATTTTTTTTTTTTTTTGTCCCTGATTAGTGGGAAGCTAGGGTCTCAATGATTTAATGAAACCACCATTTTGACACAGAGCTGGAAGTGACAGTACCTGAAGAGCAACTAGAGGGTTCTGACTTGGACAACCATTAAAGATGGTACCATCTTTTGTCATTCCTTACATTATGGTAGATGAACTGCATTACACAGAGTAAATATTGTATATTTGAATAGGGCATATTTACAGACTGGCTTTTCTACCTTGTACAATAACTTTGGAGTCTGTTAGAATGGGGTGTGCATACTGAAGATGGTGTCCTGATGATTTTACCAGGACAGTCTTATTGTAAATTTGTGACTGCTTGCTTTGAGTTACTCATACCTAATAGCGGAGAGCTGTGTACAGACTTTGCAGCAGAAAGGTACATTACAACAATAGTTCAACTTAACAACAGCGCTAATGGTTCTTCGTCACCTTAAGGAAGGTTACCCCTGCTGGCTGGTAATAGCATACATAAGTTTTTTTATTTTGTAGATGTGTGAGGGTTGGGTCTCATTCTGGCTTACAGCTAGCATTGTCTTTTCATGGGTTGGGGAGACTCCGTGCTCAGTGAGCCAGGCGCAGGCACATTTGTGTAAAGGGGGGTGGGGGGACTGTTGGTTAGGCATGCTATCAGATATTAAGATAGGAGAAGAGTTAGGGATGGGGTAGCGTTGTTTTGAGAGGTAGCATAAATACCACTGCATTTGGGCTATGCAGATGAATTAATTAAAGCAGCTAAGGAAAGAGTGGATATCATAAACTGGTACAGAAGTAAAATATTGGATAAGTTCTGTAGGTCGGAAAGGGCATATTGAGAATGTATGGAGTAGTTGGAATTCATTTTACTGGGACATCGAGTGGAATGGCATTTAGCAGTATATATATAAAAAAAAAAACTTAAGACCAGCAGCATATAGTTATGACAGTTTTAAGACATGTTACAGAAGTGTGGTGACATTTAAGCTGCTCTTTTCATAGAAGATGTTTTACTAACAGTTATAGTTATGGTTTAAGATGTGTGGGGAATCTCGAAATTTTCTAGCAGATTTAGGACTGTTGCAGCCTTTAGCAGGACATGGAGACCAGAAAAAATGGTGCCTACAGTAAGACTGTACACTTTTATTGGAATATGTGCTAGGACAGTAGATCTTTATAGAACAAATCACTATATCAGTATCACTCTTGCCCATAATCTTCTTTTGGTGTAGGAATAAGACGTTAAATATCTACTAGGTCCTGATAATTGCTCAGATTTGAAGAGTAGGGGCTTAAATAGCACTTATAGTTTGAGTAATACTATACTACTCAGAGTTGAGTGGCTTTGTGGGCTAATTCACTGTCCTGTGGTTGACAGGGCCCTGGGTTTAAGACTTGGCAAGGGTGAATGTTTTTTTTTTTTTTTTTTTAGTAGTTATTGGTCTAAGGATAGACAGTAATCTATATGTCTTTTGTAAAAGACACTGCCAGAATGAATAACTACTTTTGTTTTATTTGACAGGGCACTGTCTTTGTGTCCAGTATGGGGACTTGTGGTTAGCTCTCTTACAGGTCAGTTCCTTTCATCTTCGGGCACTTTGGGTGATATAATCCCCTGTGACCTGCAGGGAGGAGGTGAGCATGCTATTAGGGAGCTCTTTTTATTCTGGCAGTCTGGCTTTTGATAGATTTGGTGTTTTTGTAGGCTATGGGGCATTGTGAGCAACAGTCGTTCATCGTCCATGCGCGATGTGGTGGTAATGGTCATGGGGAGGGTAATAGTAGGATCTGAAGTTTGACATGATTTGTTGCATTCTGGGTGCTGACTAGCTCTAGGATATACAGATATTGCAGAATATTCAGATTTTGCCTCAGATCCTGGGTCCAATTTTGTTATGGTCTTCTGGACAACTTTGGTAAATCATGGGAGACTGATGTGGGAGGATGCTGGCAGACAATTGGGTTTCATGTTTTGTACCTTTTGGTAGATTTGTGTTAGGGCAGGACCTTTTCCTGGGTGAAGGCCAATAGTTAAGGTATTAAATAAGTAGGTTTAATGTTACTTATGGGACAGGGGGGGCGGGGGCAAAAAAAAAGTTTTTTGTGCTTATGACGCTCAAGGCCATTCCAATAGTAGGAACATGGGGCAGTAGAGGGGAACATTATTGTATGTTCATCAAAATCTTCCACTTGCCTGTAGTGGAAGGCGAGGGAGAAATAGTCAGGTGAAAGTTCCCATGTGCATGGAGTGGATAGGTGTCATCATACCTCTAGCTGGCACAGCTTTTCGGAGAATGCTCAGACTTGGGCTTTATATTTTGGTCAGTTTCTCATAGCTTGTGATTCTTGGATCATTTTGGTTAAATCATTGAGGAATGATGTTGTAAATAGTGTCAGACACTTTGAGTTTTATACCTCTTGAGGCAATACATTTGAACCAAGGTGGAGATAATGGGGGGGGGGGGGATCAAAGGCCTAAGGAATTTAACCATATAATTTCTGTGCACATCTGATGGGGGCCAAAGGCAAAAAAAAATCTGGGACATATTTGGCACTTTGTTTATACAATTATAAAAGGTTGGACTAGCATTGCAGTTTCTGTCATGGGAATGAAGGCTGAAGCTCAAATGAGGTAGTGACCAAGCCATGTGGTGTTTTCAAAATGAGTGCTTGCAGTCTGTCAGGGTGAGCTGGAAGGGGGTAGGCAGATTTTGTGGGGCTTCAAAGAAGGGGTTATGGATTGAGGGATACTGGTTGTGGGATCAGGGGTCATCATGTTGGAGGTTGACTTGGGGTTTGTTTTCTTTTTGAACATGCCTACAGGGGTGCGGTGGGGCCATTATATCTTTTGGAATGTCTGCTATCACATGAGAGAGCAGAAGAACCACATTATGCAGTCATGGAATGATTTAAAGATAGGAAGGAGGTGAGTTATGGTCGCATTTAGTAGCACTGTAGAACATGTTGAATCTTCCAGGGTTTCCATTGCTTGCAAGTCGTGAGTTATTTCCACTTTATTTCTGAGGAACTTACTGTTGAAAGTGCTACTTAACAGTAGTTGCCTGCCATGGCTTAATTTGGCTTCCAGTCTGATATCCTTTAGAGGATTTCTGACCCAACAACAGCTTGATGGAATAGGATGGTAGTTTTCACAGGTAGAGGGATATTTTTTCACTTTACATTTGTTTAAATAATTGCAGTGGGGTATATTCTGAAATCTGTGGAGGCGTGGTAAGGTTATGGGAGGGATGTTAGGTAAGCCTCTTCTTTTTCTTGGATGTCACAGCAGGGTCCATGATTTACTATACTGCCAGGGTATGGAATGGTTTAAAATTTTCACTGAACTGACTGTTTTCTTTTCATTACCAAGATGTGGTATTCCACTGCCATAATGTGTAACAAATGAGTATAGTTGGTATACCCACTAATGCATTTTGCTTTGGTCCCTCTGCAGATGGTGGTGTGGTGATGGGCATTCCAGTTGGCATGGTGTTACGCAGCAAGGTCCCAGATGGTGGAAGCATGTGGGTACTGGATGTCTGAATTGCTTCAGGGATGAGTGATGTGGTCATACCTGGGGGACATTAACTGGTCAGCAGCTACTGGCTTGAAGGAAGTGGATTCTAAGGTAATGGAGTCTGATGGGGTAGAAGTTCTGGTTGGTGCAGTGGTGCACAATGTGGTTACAAGTAACTGGTACTTAGTTATTGCTGTTAGAAGGATCATCATCTTGGGTCATTCTTTTGTCTTTTGGGCAGCTAGGCATGCAGCAGTTGGATGCAACGGAATGAATTTGGGGCTGGACCGTTTTGGATGGAAGGTCATCTGGCATGGTGTTTGAGGGTGGATGTGGAGCAGGATATTGCAGGTATTTATTGAGTTACAGAGTCAATGGGGGTTGCCGCAGCTTTTGTTGATTCATTTAAGGGGGAATGATTTGGGTAGGGTTTCGAAAAGGCAGTTGGTTTATCACATTTGTGAGGATGTGTTAGCATTGAGGAGGATGTATCCGTCCTTGGGTTTTATGATGGCCTGAGATTATTCCCCGGTTGGTGTGGAGAGAGGCAAGGAATTTGGTAGTGGTGGAGAAAGCTTGGAGGTATGTTAATTTTACGTTGGCGAAATATTTGAAGGAAGTTGGGGTGCATACGATACTGCATGTGGAGTTTGAAAGCAAGGATCCTGTATGGTATAGGTCAGATAGAGTTCATTTCAATTAATTTGGGCTGAATTTATTTAACCTTAACTGGGTTTGAAGGTGGAGGATCTGTTGAAAAGTGTTATGGTCTGAGGGAGAACAGCCCTTTGGGCTGGTGGGTGGAGAAGGGAGTCAGGCTTGACCCTCTTCTGTCCCCCCTCAGTAGGATATTTGGAACTGAGATGGTGATTTGATGGTGGATTACTTGTAATGAAAATATGGAATTGATAATGATATTAAGGTGAGCGGGGATGCTGCCTTCATGATTACTATGATAAGTGAGCAGATGGGGGATGCTGCTTATCCAGGGTGAATGGG
>NC_056735.1:1624315463-1624317963 GCF_019279795.1 Protopterus annectens | reverse complement strand
GTTCATAGGTTCATACTAGGCTATCTGCCCTAGGGCATTTATAAGCCTAGCCAGAGTGTGTTTGGCTTTTGCCACCCATTTTAAATTAATTTTGCTATGCCCTTTTTCGAGGTTAGTATACTGTGTCTCTGTCTAACAGTGACACAGAAGTGATACCCGGGGTAAACCTACGATCTCCCATCCACTCATCAAGATTTCTCTTGAAGAGAGTCAATGAGGGACTCTGCCTAACCTGGACTGGGATTTTATTCCAGAGTGAAGGGAGCCTCTGGGTTATGAATCTGTCCCTCCAGCATGTCCTCTTTATTTCAGTGCTGAGGTTCAAGTCTCTCGAGCGCGTAGCTTGATGGGATTTGGATTTTCTGAGGTGCAGCATGTCCATTAATTCCGGGTTGGACATGGCTTTATACGTCAGGCACAGATCGCCTCTGAGCTGGCGGTATGCCACTGAGTAGAGCTGGAGTTTCTTTAACCGGGCAGCATATGGCATCTGTTTGAGCCCTTGGATCCTCTTGGTGAGGTACGTTTGGGGTCTTTCCAGTTGCTGCAGGTGTCTGGTAAGGTACATCCCAAAAGGGGCACTGTACTCAATTATGGGCCTGATGAGGGATGAGTAAAGAGGCATGATGACCTCCCCTGATCTAGATGTGAATCCCTTCATGATTAGGTGGGCTATATAAAATGTTTTCTAACCGCTTTGGCCACGTTGTTGTCAAATGAGAGATTGCTATCAACTTGGGTCCCCAGGTCCCTAATTACTTCTTCTGTACTTAATGGATTACCACCTATGTGGTAATTTGTGGGCACTTTTTTTTTGCCAAAGGGGATGACTATACACTTTTTGGTGTTTAGCTTGAGGCCATGGCTCTGGCACCAGTTGTCTGTTTCTATGAGGCCCTTTTGGTGGATGCTTGTGTCGGCTGGAGAGTCGATTATGGTGCCCAGTTTGCAGTCATCTGCGAACTTGGTCAGCCACAGTCCTTCCGTGTTGGCCTGTACCTCCGAGAAATATATACCGAACAAGAGAGGTCCCAGGACTGAGCCTTGTGGGACGCCACTTGTAACTGGTTTGGAGTCTGACATGGCTCCAGCAATTCTAACCATGTGGGTTCTGTCCTTGAGCCAGTTTGCAACCCATCTAGTGACATAGGGGTTTATATTTAAGCTGGTGAGCTTATCTAAAATCCCAAGTGGGGTATTGTATCGAAGGCTTTTGCAAGGTCCAGGTAGGCTGTGTGGACCACCTTCCCCTCGTCAGTGGCCTTGGTGACTGTTTCAAAGAAATTGACCAGGTTTAAGAGGCAGGATCTGCCCTTAACAAAGTCGAACTGGGTAGGATCCAGTGTCTGTAGGTCCCCAATATCTTTATTTATGAGGTCCATGATGATCCTTTCCATAGCTTTGCAGACCAAGCTAGTCAGGCTTATGGGGCGATAGTTTCCAGGAACCGTTGAGGCACTACATATCCTGTAGTAAGGCTGAGATTGAACAGTAGTTTTATGTTTCGGTTTAGCTCTTCTTGGAGTTCATGTAGGACGCAGCCCGGGACACCGTCTGGTCCCATTGATGCTGTGTTTTTTGCTTTGGAGAGGGTGGCTCTTACCTGAGCATCTGAGATGTCAGGGGGGCAGCACAATGCTGGGATAGATATTTGCCCTTTTGGTGGGGAGGGGGGGGAGAAGTTTGAACTGAACCTGTCAGCTAGGATGTTGGCAATGTCTGTGGGTTCGGTGTATTTTTTGTCATTTTGGACTAATTCTGAGCATATCTGGGAATTCCCACCCAGGTTCCTAACATAACTAAAGAAAGCCTTGTGATTATCCTTAGTGTCCTGTGCAATTTTTATCTCAAAGCTGGCGTTAGACGATTTTATGAGTGCCCGTAGTCTTTTGCTAATACTGATCAGAGATGCCTTCCCTTTTTGGGATTTTGCTCTATCATGTAGTAGCTTCCTCCTTCTATTGTATAGTTTGTTTATGGCTGGGGTCCACCAGACAGGATGTCTGCCTTTGGAGGATTGGGTCTTGGTTTTATTTGGGATTGCATGATCCATGCATTCCTGAAGGTGTTCATAGAATGCGTTTATAAAGGATTCTGTGGTCTGGGCCATATTTTCCACAGGCCCGGGGGCTTTGAAGGATTCCGCCTCGGTTTTGAGGAGTGTGAAATTTGCTTTAGAGAAGTTTTTCACTGTGGTTTTCTGGGCAGGGGGTGGGGTCGGGATGTGAATATCCAGTGAGATTAGTTTATGGTGTGATCTTATCAGTGAGGGATACACTTCTGGTCTGAAGCATAGAGTCCCCATGTTGGTGATGATCAGGTCCAGTATGTTTTCCCCTCTTGTGGGAGTGGTAACAAGTTGTTCCATAGCATTTGAGTTTATAAATTCTAGGAACCTTTGGGCTATGGTGTTGGAGCTAGAGCAATGCTTCCAGTCTCTGTTTGGGTAGTTGAAGTCGCCCAATATAATGGTGTTTGGAGAGACCTTCATATTTTCCAG